>NW_010535317.1:16102-18266 GCF_000687285.1 Phaethon lepturus
GAATGCCTATGAAGTGGGGAAAGGAGCCAGCCAGCATCTGTCAGAGACCCACATGTAGTTTACATAAGGCATAATGAGAAACCAGATAAATGAGTGAAGCAGAACTTCCAACACAGTCATCACAGGGAAAACAAACAAACACAACTGATGCAGCCAGAATACGTTCCAAGAACATGAACATCAGAAAAAGTCTGGAGAAATGGGTTTTGGAAGTGAGAACTTACTGGAAACACCTTTAGTATATGCAGATAAATTGTTTCATGGTTCATTTCTCCAGAGCATAGAGAAACAGGATTTTACATATTCTTTTATAACTAATCAGCTGTATCAAAGAGAAAAATCCAAGTCATTATCACTTTCTCCACTTAGCTGAAACAAATGTGTACCCAGTATTTCTGAGGGTCTAAAAAATTATCTGCTGACTTTAACAGACATTAAGTTAGCAATACTGAGATGAAAGAATTTAGAATGTATACATCAAAAGTTTTATATAATTTGACTCAACATCTGTCCTGGTTTCAGTTGGGATAGAGTTAATTTTTCTTCACAGAAGCTAGTATGAGGCTATGTTTTATATTTGGGATTAAAATAATGTTGATAATGTACAGATATTTCTAGTTGTTGCTGAGGGGTCAAGGACTGTCCAGCTTCTCATGCTGGCCTGCCAGTGAGAAGGCTGGGGGTGCACGGGGAGCTGGGAGGGGGCACAGCCAGGACAGCTGGCCCAGGCTGGATATTCTGTACCATATGACCTCATGCTCAGTATATAAAACTGGGATGAAGAAGGAAGGGGTGGGGGCACACATTCGTAGTGATGGTGTTTGTCTTCCCAAGTAACCATTTCACGTGATGGAGCCCTGCTTTCCTGGACATGGCTGAGCACCTGCCTGCCCATGCGAAATAGTGAATGAATTCCTTGTTTTGCTCTGCTTGTGTGCGCAGCTTTTGCTTTACCTATTAAACTATCTTTATCTCAACCCATGAGTTTTCTCACTTTCACTCTCCTGATTCTCTCCACTATACCACTGGGGGGGAGTGAGCAAGCAGCTGTGTGGTGCTTAGTTGCCACTTGAGGTTAAACCACAACAACATCTCACGTTAAATCCTTTAAAGATCAGTCTGATGCTAATCTTGCCCCCCTCCCCCAGGCCTGGATAATTTATAATGCAAACGAGCTCATTTTTATCCGAAGGATATTTCAATTTATAAAATCTCAAACATGGCAGGTATCTGTCATGCTTTTCATGCTGTTTTAGAGATCCATGTGGATTTACCAGTTAGTAATAAGTCAACAGCTTCTGCCTCATCCTTTTCCACTAGTAACACACAGAACCGTATTTGTATTTTTGGGTCATGCGAAACAATATTAGCGATGCAACTATGCAACATCCTTTATTAACATGGCTGTATCAGATACTTATCTCTAAGACATTTCAGTCTAATTTTTTTTAATGCATAATTCTATTTTTTATTTAATATCTAAAGTAGCCAGCTTGAAGCTAACAAATATTTGTTCCAGATTGCAACTGAATTAAAAGTTCACAATAGTCTTGTTGAAATGAGGAATGCATCCCCAAGGTTGTTCAAATTTAAACAATGATGTGTGCATTGTCATCAAATAATTGTGTGCCTTGTGCCTGTTTCCTGTCAAGGTTAGTGTTTCAGCTTATGCTCTCTTTGTGCTTGGATTATTCTATTCTATTCTGTTCTAGTCTAGTCTATTCTAGTCTAGTCTATTAACTGAATATTGTGATAACTGCAAAAAAAACCCAGTAACTGAATGGTACTTAAAGCTGCATACAAACCACAGATATTTAACAAATACATATCCTAAAAACTACTCTTTCTTCCTAAGTATCATATCCAAGTTTGATTAGTATTGGACACAGTATAAAATGTATTTGTTTGGTCAAGCTTTCGACTGATCTCTAGCAGCATTAAAGTCTACGGTGAAGGCTTAGTCCAAAATAGTAAGGTAGAAACCTTACTAATTTCTTAAATAGGCATAAGTAGTTCTGGCTTTTAAGATTTTTGATACAATGGCTCAAGTGTAAATAACTTTATTATATGAGAGGATTTAATATCTGAATTTAGGGATGCTAGAGGTTCATCCTGATTCAACCTTACTAGAAGTCTACAAACACTACTAATATAAACCATTTTT
>NW_010535318.1:0-394 GCF_000687285.1 Phaethon lepturus
CTTAGACAGGTTTACTCTTCGCTGGGTGAGGAACTGGCTGGATGGCCGAGCCCAGAGAGTTGCGGTGAACGGAGTTAAATCCAGCTGACAGCTGGTCACAAGTGGTGTTCCCCAAGGCTCAGTTTTGGGGCCGGTCTTGTTCAATATCTTTATCGATGACCTGGTTGAGGGGATCAAGTGCTCTTTCGGTAAGTTTGCAGACGACACTAAGTTGGGTGGGAGTGTTGATCTGCTGGAGGTTAAGAAGGCTCCGCAGAGCGATCTGTACAGTCTTGATCGATGGGCTGAGGACAGCTATATGAGGTTTCATAAGGCCAAGTGCCAGGTCCTGCACTTGGGTCACAACAACCCCATGCAACGCTACGGACCTGGGGAAGAGTGGCTGGAAAGCTGC
>NW_010535318.1:576-56276 GCF_000687285.1 Phaethon lepturus
GCAACGCTACGGACCTGGTGAAGAGTGGCTGGAGAGCTGCCCGGCAGAAAGGGACCCGGGGGTGCTGGTTGTCAGCTGGCTGAACAGGAGCCGGCAGTGTGCCCAGGTGGCCAAGAAGGCCAACAGCATTGTGATGTGTATCAGAAACAGTGTGGCCAGCAGGAGTAGGGATGTGATTGTGCCCCTGTACTCGGCCCTGGTGAGGCCGCGCCTCGAATCCTGTGTTCAGTTTTGGGCCCGTCACTACAAGAAGGATGCTGAGGTGCTTGAGTGTGTCCAGAGAAGGACAACAAAGCTGGTGAGGGGTCTGGAGAATAAGTCTTATGAGGAGTGGCTGAGGGAACTGGGGTTGTTTAGTCTCAAGAAGAGGAGGTTGAGGGGAGACCTTATTGCTCTCTACAACTACCTGAAAGGACATTGTGGTGAGGTAGGTGCTGGTCTCTTCTCCCAAGCAACTAGTGACAGAACAAGAGGAAATGGCCTTAAGTTGCAACAGGGGAAGTTTAGACTAGATAATAGGAAAAATTTCTTTACTGAGAGAGCTGTCAAACATTGGAACAAGCTGTCCAGGGAGGTGATGGAGTCATCATCAGGAATTGTTCAAAAAACATGTGGACATGGCACTTAAGGATATGGTTTAGTGGGCATGGTGGTGTTGGACTTATCTTAAAGGTTTTTTCCAACCTTAATAATTCTGTGATTCTGTGACCTAATTAGATACCTGTCTAAATATAACATAAACATTCTGTTTTATTTTGTAAAACTGCTATATCATTCAATATTTTATAATATTTGCTCAGGGAAATCAGCCATGCACATGCTACATTTCTCTCGTTCTCTGTTTCTACAATGTAGGAATTATCTGGCTATAAACATTTTTTGCATCAAATCTTGAGGTATGCCAGTGTCCATTTTTTTTATCATTTAAATGACGATAAAGCCTTGGCTATGTCTCTGATTTATTGCTCAATTATCTTATATACTTACACTGAATATTTTTTGTGAAGTCAATGAAAACCTGGAATTTAGAGGCAAGGAATATAGAAGATCAGGAGATGAGCTGAGGAGACTGCAAGGGTCCATTTCCATAAGGGGCAGAAGAAAGTCTGTGATGAAAAGTTTGCCAGAGAAGAAAAGGAAGAATGACTGCCATAACAAATGGAAGCTTAAAAGTATGTGGGCCTAATGCAATGGGATGGAACACAGCAGGCAAGGAAATTGCAATATATTTTAGGTTTTCATGTCTTACATACTGGGTTTAAATGTCACTGGTGTAAAGTTCTTGAAACACAGTTTGAAATATGTTTAAATTGGAATGTGATTTTACTCCCAGTTACATTTATGGGAATAGTAGCAAGACTATGGCTGGGGTAAAGCCCTACATATTAAAAGCAAACCAACAAACAAGAAAACAAAAACCTTTAATTCACACCCTGTTGACCCAGTTTTCAAACACAGATGCCTTACTACGTTCTCTAGGCTCTGCCCAGATTGTCAATGAGAAATAAAAAGGGCTAATACATGCTCTTTTCTTTTCTCTGAATACAGATAAGAATTCAAATATCTTTTCAAAGATGAGGAAAAATTAAAAATAAGGAAAATAAATTAATTTTCAAACATAATTAAAAATGAAAACTAATGGCCTCCCACCTATGGTCCCATGGACCATGGAAAAAAAAGGAGGGATAGGGGCTGAAGAGAGGTTGTCTCCCATGCAATGACAGTAATATGTTTTCTTTCTGTTGAGGAATGAAGTCAGAGTGAGTAGCTTGCCGTGCCTACAGCATTAGCATTGCATTAGAAGAGTGAGATTCTGTGAGAAATGGAGTCAGAAGCGTATCCTGCACAGGGCAGGCTCTGACGGCTACATGCTCCCAAGCTTCAGCAAGCTGCACTCTCTAATGTGCTTTCCTTCAGTTTAACATCCAAAAAAATAATGCTACTGGGCATACTGTCAGTTATATGATGAATGTCCTACCTGCTTCTTCCCTGGTACAGCCAAACTGTTAGAAATTATAGCAGAATTCCCTATAGATAAAAGATGGTATCCATTACAATTCCAGCCTTCTTCCAAAAGCACACACCACCAGACCACACACCCATTTGCTTCTGCTCTTAATTTATTTGCCATTTCTCACATACCTTCTTTCTCATTTTATTCATCTTACTCGCTGCACTTTGCTCTCTCCCCACCCTTTTCTCCAGCAATAAACTGACTGCACTGACTTTTTTTGGATTTTCATTGATTCATCACCATATTGAGTAATTTCCTGAGACTGAAACTAAGGGAGATAGATTGTCTTCATTGATTCCTGATTAATTCATCTGTATATGAAAGCTAAGTACACAGGTAATAATTGAAATTCCTTCACCACTTAATTGCTGTGCCATAATCCTGGCATGTTATATATTATAATCAGATAATATGAGTGAAATTAAAATTATTTTTTTCTAAAGCAATTATTAGAATATAATTATGAGGAATGTTGTTATTAATTCTGTTTATAATTATGCATAAAATGCACTTTCAGACTTCAGGTCAGTACACTGCATAAGTATTATACATATGGAAAAAATTGTGTCAAAGGAATACTGTGAGTGAATCATGGTCTCAAAACTACATATTCATAGCTTATAAAGCCAAAAAGGATCACTGAACCCAGCTATGGTGATATGGTAGGTTGTGTCACTACCTTCATCTGCTTTACATATCATAGAATCATGGAATCAATGAGCCACAGAATAGTTTGGGTTGAAAGAGACCTTTAAAGATCATCTAGTCCAACCCCCCCCACCATGGGCAGGGACATCTTCCCTGATGAGGTTGCTCAAAGCCCTGTCCAATTTGACCTTGAACACTTCTAGGGATGGAGCATCCACAACTACTCCGGGCAACGTCTTTCAGAATTTCTTCCCTCTGTTTACCCTCTTTTAGTTTAGAACCATTACCCCTGTCCTATCGCTACATCTCCTGGTAAAAAGCCTTCCTCCATCTTTCTTGGAAGCCCCCTTTAAGTATGGAAAGGCCACAATAAGGTGTCCCTGGAATGTTCTCCAGGATAAACAGATTCTAGGAGAATCTGTTCCATGATCTTCAGGCAAAGAGGTGAGGCTGACAGGTTGGTAGCTCTCAGGGTATTAATTTTTACACCTTTTAAAAATGGGTGCAATGTTTCCCTTTTTCCAGTCACTGGGGACTTTGCTTGATTGTCATGAGTTTTCAGATGTGATGGACAACAGCTCAGCAACCAAATCTGCCAGTTCCCTCAGGACCCTGAGATGCATCTCATCAGGTACCATGGACTTGTGTATGTTCAGGTTGCTCAGATGGTTCTTGAACTTGATCTTCTCCGACAATGGGTGGGACTTCATTCCCCAAGTCCCTGCCTTAAGATACAGGGGCCTGAGAGATGTGGGAAATGCAATTGCCAGTGAAAACTTGAGGAAAAAACAATGTTGAGTACCTTAGCCTTCTCCATGCCAGTTGTCACCTTGCTCTGTCTCATTTATCAGGGGGGTACAGTTTCTTTTGTCTTCCCTTTCTGACTATTGTACTTACCAAGCTTTTGACACATTTCCTCCCAGCATTGAATGTCTCAGTCTGAAACTATGTTCTTTATCCTAGTTTTATGACTTTACACATGGCCACATTAAAATGCCTGATGTTATCTTTTACCAGCTGACCTAGTTGTCCCAAGATTGTGATATGTGTAAACTCCAATTTTATGTCATCTACAGCTTCAAAGTGTTTGCATTTTTCTGCAGTTCAAATAATAAAGATGTTAAATAATGAAGGGCTGAAAATAAGATTTCCACTGGTTCTCACTAGAAACCACTCATTTCCTTTGTTACAGCTACATTTTGAGATATTCAGTATGACACATTTATAATAATTCTGTATCTTGGTTAAAATAGTGTATTCTGCCAGTCAAATGCCTTCAGAATTTGAAATGTATACTATTACAGTGTATGCAGAAACAGATACAAATGCATATATACGCTGTCCTGGGATAAAGTTAATTTTCTTTCTAAGCAAACGGCTGTGTGGTGTTTAGCTACCTGCTGCATTAAACCACAACATATGCAAACATGATGTGATGAAAATTTGTCATCTCAGAAAAAACAAAACAAAACACCTTCAAAACATCAGGGTACTTTGAAAAGGTCTATTATTTATAAATCCATATTGATTTGCTCTAATTACATTTACCTCCTTTAAATTTTTATTAATCAGCTTCTATTATTTTGTCTAGCAGCAATGTCAGTTGGAGCGGCTTGTAATTACATAGGCCATTTTCTTCAGTATCAGCACACCATACCTTCTGTCAGTCTTCTGGAATTTTCTCAGTGTTCCAAGGGCTACTGAAAATCAGCAATAACAATGCTCAGAGACCTTCTCAAATACAAGTTACCCTGATGGTTTAAAATTGTCTGGCCTTGTTAGCTTCTACTTAACATCTTCCTTAGTTTTTTATTACAATGTAAATTGTTTTGTTGCCACTCTGGGATCTGACTGTGCAGTCTTGTTTGTTTTCCTAACACTGCATGTTTTTGTCTTTTCTACACAACGAGGAATTTCACCAGTTGTAGCAGTCTTTTGGTAGAGATCTTTTTGCTCCTCGTGTCTTCTCTCACCTCTTAAAAAAAACCCCAACAAACCTGCTTTTTTTCTTTTTCTTTTTATGTCTTCTGTGCTTAGATAAATTAAGACTTGCATCCTTTTGCTTATATATTTTCTATATTTGTTAGATCATAGAATGACAGAACAGTTGAGGTTGTAAGGGACATTGGAGCTCATCCTGCCTTGTTCAAGCAGGGTCACCTAGGGCAGGCTGCCCAGGACCATGTCCAGAGGGCTTTTGAATATCTCCAAGGAGATACTAAACAACCTCCCTGGTTGTGTCTCCTCTCCAAGGAGAAATTCCACAACCTCCCTGGGCATCCTGTGCCAGTGCTCGGTCAACTTCACAGCTGAAAAAGTTTTCCCTGATGTTCAAATGGAACCTTCTGTGTTTCAGTGTGTGCCCATTGTCTGACAGGTTCCTGTCAGCGCATTTCTCCAGCCTGTTGATGTCCCTCTGGATGGTAGCGTGACCGTCTGGTGTATCAGCCACTCCTCACAGTTTTGTGTCATCAGCAGACTTGCTGAGGGTGCATATCATCCAGATGATTAACAAAGATGTTGAACAGGACTGGACCCCGTACTGACCCTAAGGATATACTGCTGCAACTAGATTTTGTGCCACTCTCTAGGCCTGGCCTTTCAGCTGTTTTTTGATCCACCTCACTGTATGCTTATGCAGCCCATACTTCATCAACCCTTCTTTGGGGATCTTATGGGAGACAGTGTCAAAGGCCTTACCAAAGTCCAAGTAGACAATATCCACTGCTTTCCTCTCATCTACCAGGCCAGTCATTTCATTGTAGCATCAAGTTGGTCAAGCATGACTTCCCCTTGCTGAAGCCATACTGACGACTCCTGATGATTGTCTTGCCCTTAATATGCCTGGAAATGGTTTCCAGGATTAGCTGATCCATCACCTTCCCAGGGATCAAGGTGAGGCTGACCATCTTGTAGGTTCCTGGGCCCTCCTTCTTGCTCTTCTTGAAGATAGGAGTGATGTTTGCCTTACTTTTGTCTCCAGTCTCCAGGCAGCTCTCTCTATCACCATATGTATTGTCAAGCATTTGCTAAAGTGTTTCTAAACAATTCCCATTCACAGTCAAGTTTTTCTGTTTGAACTCTTAAACTCTGAAGTGGTCTAACTACTACTGCTACTAAATACACCTAATAATGGGTTTATACCTCCATCAAGGAGCAACCAAAATATGTCATTAATACTAGAAACATATACACAGAAAATGTTTATTTAGAAAAAGATCTAGAAGACTAACAAGAATCTTACCCAAGGCCAAACTCAGTGATAGGTCATCTGTATTCAAGCAAGCATTTAAACAAGTGCTTTAAAATAAGACCTTGAAGACATCCAAATATTCCTGAATAAGTATTTGATAATGATAAATGTTTTATTAAATTCTTGGTTGAACTAGACAACCATATACATAAACACATATTAGAATCAAAGTAAAAGACTACAAGTGACTATTCAGCTACAGTTCTCATTATTTAATGGTTGTATGACAGAATTGTCTGTTTACTATATTGTCGATGTTAATGACCCTAAGTTTAAGATATAAAATTTATTCTTAGTAGAAGTTTTAATTCTGACCTACAATTCAAAATATTATATGCATATTAATTATGTGTTAACTATTTTATTTTAAAATATTTATTTTGCTAGCCTAGAAATACTTGCACCTAATTAAAAAAAATATTAATGTATTTGAAAGTGAGTTTCTGAAATAAGTGAGTAAATAGTCCTTCCATGTTGTGGTGGGTTGACCCTGGCTGGCTGCCAGGTGCCCACCAAAGCTGATCTATCACTCCCCTCCTCAGCTGGACGGGGGAGAGAAAACATAACAAAAAGGTTGTGGGTCGAGATAAAGACAGGGAAAGATCATTCAGCAATTACTGTCAGGGGAAAAACAGACACAACTTGGGGAAAATTAATTTAATTTATTACCAGTCAAATCAGAGTATGATAATGAGAACTAAGCCCAAATCTTAAAACACTTTCCTCCCACCCCTCCCTTCTTCCTGGGCTCAACTTTACTCCCAATTTTATCTACCTCCTCCCCGTGGGCAGCTCAGGGGGATGGAGAATGGGGGTTGTGGTCCATTCATCACATGTTGGCTCTGCTGCCTCTTCCTCTGCAGGGGAAGGACTCCTCACATCCTTCCCCTGCTCCACCGTAAGATCTCTCCCACAGGTGACAGTCCTCAATGAACTTCTCCTATGTGAGTCCTTCCCACAGGCTGCAGCTCTTCATGAACTGCTCCAGCCTGGGTCCTTCCACAGGGTGCCATCCTTCTGGAACAGACTGCTGCAGCGTGGGTCCCCCATGGGGTCACAAGTCCTGCCAGCAAACCTGCTCCAGTGTGGAGAGGACCCATGGAGAGAGACCCTCTCTCCATGGGTCCAGAGGTCCTGCCAGGAGCTTGATCCAGCATAGGCCTCTCATGGGGTCACAGCCTCCTTTGGGCACATTCACCTGCTCTGGTGTGGCTGCAGGGGAATCTCTGCTCCAGCGCCTGGAGCACCTCCTCCCCCTCCTTCTTCATTGACCTTGGTGTCTGCAGAGTTGTATGTCTCACATATTCTCATTCCTTTCTCTGGCTGCAGTTCCCCTTGTGCAGTTTTTCCCCCCCTTCTCAAATATGTTACCCCAGAAGCGCTACCACTGTTGCTGATGGGCTTGGTCTTGGCCAATGGCAGGTACATCCTGGAGCTGGCTGGCACTGTCTGTGTCGGACATACATAGGAAAGCTTCTAGCAGCTTCTCACAGAAGCCACCCCTGCAGCCCCCCACTACCAAAACCTTGCCACACAAATCCAATACACTTGTGCATGTGCATGCAGACTATAAGGTTGCCTGGGTGCTTTTTGGTATATTGTTGGTAACAGATATAATAAAGTTGCATCAAGCTTCCTCTTGAGTAGAGGGCAGAATCTTGCAGGGAGTTACATAAAATTTTTGCTAAGTTTTGAGGCTGTATGTGCAACTCCATCTGGGACAGGGTATGTTCCTTCAGGCGGGGACAGATTACTTACTAAGTTCTCTAAGGTTAATTTTAATTTGACAAAACAGCTATAAAATCTGAATCTGGAAAAAAGGTGTGCGATACTGTTTCTCATCCAATGGTGAATTTGGAACATAGTGTGATACTTGCAATATGTTTGCTATAAGTAATTTTTAAATACCCTGGGTTAACTGAATATAGGGAGTATATTCTTTCCCTGTCTTACACATGCAAGTGTTCATGGGATAATAATTATCATGCAAAGATACAGGTATTCTTTCACTGAGCCTGGTCCACAGTTTCATAATTCTGCCCTGTCAGATCTTCAAATCAAAGGTGAGGTTACTTAATGATGTACATAGTGGATACTTGATAATGTTAAATTCAAATGCATTTAGTGTCAGTAAGGCATGTAGGAAACAATGTCTCCTATGTTTGGGTTCTGCTGTGTATGGGAGGAAGAAAAGAAACTTAAAACATTACTTCTCTAAGCAAAAAGCCTTCTGTGAATTTGGAGTTGCAGAAGGGCTATGTGGTTATGCGGTGTCCTGGTAACAGTTCTGGGGGTAAGGTCTAGTAAGTCTAGGGTGGTGTAAGGTCTAGTAAGGTCTAGGGTGGTGCCAGTGTTGGGGACTATACAGCAGCTGTTTGTTGATGTCTGGAATGTGATTGTGAAGGGCTGCTGCTCACTGCAGTGGATGAGAGGAGACTGAGGATATCACTGCTAGAGGCAACTCAATGGAATGTCTGTATGAAAGTGTCTTAACACTGCAGGAGAACAGTCTGACCTGCACAGAATAAAATATGACATATGTTTTTTACACACGGATGACTTAACTGGATGGGCTGATGTATCAGACCATTCTTTTTAGACCACAGAGTTGTTATGCTCTTCTTTTTTTTGTATAATTAAATACTTGCATAAATTTTATTATAGTAAACTTTTTATAGATCTTACCTTCTCTCATACTGGTGTACAGCACCAGTAATTGCACTGAATTCCAGTGAAGTTCCATTACAGTTATTTTAGTGTATCAGAGATGAGAATTCAGTGCAGTTTAATTAGAGATTTCTCAGTTGCATTCCAGACGTGAGCTATTTATCTCCAGTGGCTCTTTGAAATGAATCTTTCTGATTTTCCTTATAAAACTATTTGTGATGAAAAACTAGTCCTTACAGCTGAAAGACTTGAAGTTGTCCAAGATCTTTTTGGGTAATATATTTAACTGTGCCAAGGCATATAATTGAATAACAGTAGTTGGATCTTCACAACAGGAAATGTTGCAAATAGTGTGAAATATTTTAGCACCTCACTTATATCAGTCATCTTCTCTTTGAGGATTAACGTTGAACCCAAGTTATTTTCTGTGGCCATATCTTGTGTAGTGAACACACATAATTTTGTGGCTGACACCAAAGGTCTACGCACTTCATTTTTATTATCTTCAGAAAACTTTCTTGAGTTTTCTGGGAGTGCCCCCTGTAACTGTCCTATTTAACTGAAATTCATAGATATATATATATTCATATATAATTTAACTTATCGGAATAGCAGGAAGGTATTACTGGACAGGGAAACTGTCATGAAGAGAACCTGCATGAAGCAGACCTTTTTTGCTGTTATTAAAGAAGCTAATATGGAAATGTTGACAAGTTACTGGCAAACTATCATGAATAGACCTGTATAGACATATGTGTAGATAATGAACTACAGCTCTTTTTTAAAGTACAGCATTTTAAAGCACAATGTATTTTAGTAAAATATAAAAGTGTGCTGTTATTGCATAGTAAAATATATTAACAAAGGTTGTCCACTTCAGCTAAAAATATATCCAAACAAAACATTGTCCTAGACTATGCAACTCCTATAATCAATCCCTTTAAAATACTACCAGAGGTAAACCTCAAAAGAAATTACATTGATGCAACAACAACCAACCAAATGTATAGCAAATATTTCACATAAACGATATCTTTCATCAGCTGCCTTCTGCTGGCCCACTTTTTATTTGAAAATACGATTATCTGATAAAATTACAGGCTGTGGAAGAAAGGAGATACAATATGAATTCCATCCATTAATTCCACCATCTTTCTGATTTGTCTCTATTAAGCAGCAGATTCTGTAAGGCAACTCAATGATTCTATTTTTGGGGGGTTTAACCAGGAAGTAATACATCTCAAAAGAGTAGCTGTACATCAGTTACACAAAAGTCCTTAGTATTATTAGAGGGTGATCCACTCTTTAAAACTTGTGTATGAACATCTTTTCTTTCCCCCTTAGAAATTAATTCTAATTTTCTTTCCTTCTTTCCTATGTTTACTTCTTTCCTATGTTTACTTCTTTCCCAACACATGAGGTTGGGCTTCCAGTTGGTCACAGGGAATGGATAAATGAAAAGCACTCAGTATTTTTAGTATAGAATGACTCAAACAATAGTTTTAAATTCTACAATCAAACATCTGTTTTTTTCCAGAAGATGATGAGTGCTTGTACAGTGCCTGTCAGAATGATGTTCTAGTCCATGACTGCAGTAGATCATAGCAGCCCCACCAAATACCTTATGTATTGTAACAGAAAAGGGACACAGGTTTTGCCATCCTTATTCATACGGGGTGTTATCTACTGTGGCATTAGTTCCACTGCTCTGTACTGGTCAACAGGGACTAAAATGGCAAAATGTATGAATAATTCCTTATTATAAATACAGTCCTTAATATTAAACCAGAGAACACTGTTCACTATTCATGACAATGACTAAAAAGGAAAAGTTGAGAGCTCTTTAAAGTTACATTTTAGGTTCTGTTTTGTTGAATGGAGCTTGGAACAATATAAAAATAAAAAGTCCTGCTTGCTTTAAGCAATTTGTTATCAGAGCAGAGAAGCATACAGAGAGATGCAGGGGCATGCTCTGCCAGGTGTGCAGTGTTTTATGCTAATCTGATGCAAGCTGGGCAGTTTTCCAAGCTAACAAGAGCTCCAGGGAGATTTTTCCTCTCAGACGTCTGTACTATCAGCTCCTGAGGAAGCTCTTGTAGTTAGAGCCATGTCCTCTTGTAATTTAGGTAGTATTTTTAAGATGCTGCAGGAGTGTTCCCATAGCCTGTTTTCAAGCTCCTCCCTTAGAAAGAATAGAATGCTCCAGTGTTCATGGAGCATCCTGAATTCATCATTAACAAAAACCTGATTATGTAAAATAAAGTAATTCTAGAATACAAATATAGAAATTATTGTTAGGAAGGTTATAGAAACAAGTGAAGGAAAAAAATGGAATATGTTGACTTAGCATTTGACTTTAAGTGGAAAAAATGAAGAAAGGTAGAAATGTCTCTTCTTCCTATTTTCTGAATGAGACATTTGAATCTCTTGAAAAAAAAAAAAAAAACAACAAAAAAACCCCAAGCCTTGTGATTTAAAAATCATTGGGGAGATTTCTGAATGAATGAATGAACTCCAAAATAAAACCAAAAAAAAGAAAAATTCCAACTCTATTTTGTTTTTATTTTGGAGTTGTTTTTTTACTGAAACATAGCCCTTTCTTTCCAAATAAAGCAAATGGTTCCAGCATCTCAGTTCCTGTATTATTCTGACTAAAAGGCCTTTTTTTCTCTTCTACGTTCACCGTTCCAGTAAACTATTCTGCTTTGAAAGCCTTATGTTCTTGGAGGTGATACGAACATGCTTTCTGCACATTGCCCTCTGCATGGCTGAAGAGGGAATTTGCCTGCTTTTCACCAGCATGAAAACTGCAGAGCTTTTGCTCTAGCTTTCCTTCCTTACCTATTTGTCAGTGGGTCATTGAACAAATAGAAGCCAACAAAACATCAAACAGATCAGAAAATCAAAGCTGTGCTCAGAAAGAGTCAATTAACTCCAGAACAAAGATCTACTCAGTGAAGCTGAAAAATGTGTGAAAATAAAGGCCTATTTTAATTAGAAACATCCTGTGGAAATCATTTATTGCACTTTAAATAGCCCTTTTTTGTTTCTAAATTATAAAGGACATCAGGGTGGAACATGCCAGTGGGAGAAAGAAAATTTGACATAAGAGGCAGAGGATCAACTTGTACAAGTAAAGTAATACTCAAGTGTTAGCTTTCCCTTGAGCCTGCCAGTCCTTTACCCTTTTGTTGTTTTTCCATTGGGACAATTTGGTACTAGTCACTACTTCTTTAATGAAGGATTCCCAGGCTTGTGAGATCTGATATGCTTGAAAAATATGAGGAAAAAAAGGAAAAAAGAGTTGAGTGGTCATAGTGCCCCAAATAACCCCTTCAGGTGTGCAAATATTTTCCAGTGGATTCTCTGTGAATTATATTGAAAGTTTTCATAATATAATAGGATATTGTTCGGTACTCATGCCTTTGTAAAAGGGCAGTGTTGCTGCTTTACCTACTGCAGATGTTTGACTGCAATAATGTGATATTTCTTTCTGCTTAGAGGTGACATCTTTCTATATTCAGCAAAATTAAATACATCTTCAGTGCATAGCAGTCTCTCATATTTTCTCAGTGTCAGTGGTGTCAGTGACTATTAATGACTTTAGATGGAGCCATGAAGACCACTCCTATTCTCCTGCCAAATATGCTAAATAGGCCTCAGCACTGAATGAATGTCTACTGAGAGCTTGATCCTTTTCCTGTTGGTTGATGATAAAACCATCACTGACTTCTACGAAACTACCTGTGAATCTCTAAATTTTAATGCATGATGTAGATACAAAAAAAAGAAAAGAGCAAAAGACAAAGATGTGACAGTCAGTGCACTGACGGAAATATTTTCCCTCGTTGCAGCAGCAGCTCTGGTTCCCTGGTAGATCAGTTCTCTGGTGTAGATAGGTCAAAGAGTCAGTATGAGGGTAGGTAGGTCAGCCAAACCAACACACCATCTCCACGGACCAAGAACACTGGTGCTGGTCCTTGCAAGATATAAAGGAATGGTATCACTGGTAAAAGACACATTGAAGTGCATTGACACTTTCAAAATTCTGAAGCCAGACAGCATTTGGCAACAGGTACTTGGATGGTATCCTTTATATTACCAAATAACAAAAGGACCTTAATTTCTCTGAGTCGCCATTTTAATTTCCATCTTACTGATCTTGAAGAGCTTTCAGACATTTCGCTTCTGCAACTTACTACTTTTAATGTCTGACAAATATTTCTGTTCCTGGAGGATAGTGTTTCCAAGAAAGATGTAGGAATGGTGGAAAACTATTTGTTATGGACTTGCACTGTGTGTACTATTTGCCTATGTCTGTCTGACTCACATTTGTGTTGAGCTTATGCTCTGTGCTAGTACAGGATTGATGAGACACAGTAATGCTGATCTTTCCTCTTGAACAAGCCGCTGATTTAAGTGGGCACTGCGGGACTAAATGGACATAATATCAGCATTAAAATGTAGGGGTTTATTTATTTAAAAGTCACTTTGAGATTTGTTTTGTAACCAATTGCAATAATATTTTATACTGTTCTAAGTGAAGTAGCAATATTTTTTCTTGTGATCAAATTTTAATTGATAGTCCTAAGATAATAAGTAGGATAACAGTACAAAGAAATAGAGAAAAGAGAATTTGATAAGAAATGAAGGAATTCAAATGTCTGGCAGTGTTAAAGATAGATAGTAATTATCCTTCTCTGATAGTTATATGAAATCTGATTGATGTTTCTCTGGACATAGTAAATGAAGCATGTTATTTTTCCTTTTTCTTTTGAAGTTATTTTGTGTCGTGCTTGTAAATTCCTAGGAACCATTAGTGCACTGTACTGTGAATTAAAGTATGGTAGTTATGTTAACTTATTTTCTGCCTTCTCTTTTGCTTTCTCCTTTCCTTCTGTCTGCATAAATGCCGTCTGTCCCAACCAGATTATGGACCATTGAAGTTCATTTTCCCTGTTGTGTGGACAGATAGGGATTGAAGAGCTGTGAGCTTTAAAACCTAACTAGTACACAGGATCTTACTTCTCCTCTTCCTTTAGCTCCTTTCTTCCTTCCTTCCCCTGCTGCTACTGAAGTATGTAACATCTCTCCCCGTCTTCTTTTGATCTGTTTGCTGTCAAACCATTTATCAGCCAACCCTTTTTGCTTCTCGTTCAGAAGGAATGGTTTGGGTCGGATGAGACCTTTAAAGATCATCTAGTCCAACCTCTCTGCCATGGGCAGGGACAAATTCCACTGGATCAGGTTGCTCAGAGTCCTGTCCAACTTGCCTTTGAGCAATTCAGGGATGGGACATCCACAACTTCTCCGGGCAACCTGTTCCAGTGTCTCATCACTCATAAAAAATTTCTTCCTTATATCCAGTCTAGATCTACCCTCTAGGAAGGCTAAACAGCAGCAGAAAATGGCCTTAAAGAAGCTAGAGGAAGATGATTGTTAGTCTGAGGCATAAGGAAGTAGTATAATCTTTTCTGACCAATTCTGGCCTGGTCCGTACTATTGCTTTAAACCAGAAGAGAAGATTCATTTAGATTTTAGGGCTGGTAGGTATATCTCTTCAATTTTTTAATTTAATGACTTGCTATATCATTAAGTCAAGTCCCATAGAAATGGTCCTCCCAGTTTTCAATCACCTCTTTCTTTGTATTTATAAAAAATATTTAGTTCAGAATTCTTGTTGTTATAGAGAATATTTATATTCTGAATTAAACATCACTCTTCCTTTGTTGGTGAAGATTTACCTTTCATGAAATACCAGCAAAAGAGTTATGACCATTGTGAACCATGTTCAGAGATGGGAGTTGATTTTCTTTTTCTCCTCACTGGGAAAGGAAATTGCTTTTGGTTTTATATTAAATATGAAATGTGGTAGCTCAAACTATGTATTTTTCATCATGTTGTGATGCCATGTGTGTAATCATCTTGAGGTTTTTTTGTAAAGGTCAAAAAAGTTTCCTTTCTCATATGTGCAAGGCAGTGCTGATCATCTCACAAAGCAAAATCTGCTATAATGTCCAAGAATCTTTTTGATGGAAACCCAGAATGGACTGGCCTTACATATTAATGTTGACCATTTATATAGGCTGTATTGAGTTGACAGAGGATAAATTATCTTGCAGAAAGAAAATTAATTTGTTTTTTTTTTTACTCTGGAATGTAAGCAGATAGTAAGAGCCCCCCCCTTTTTTTTACTGACCATATTTCATTCTTAGAAAAATCAGTATTTTTGTTTGTCCTGAAGAATAGTGTGAAAAGTCAAGTGAAAGAGTGAAATCATTGTGCTTGAAAGTGCCTGGAGAAGGAGCTCTTCTGCTAGATTCTTGAAGGGTTGAGATCTTGGATATTAACTTAGAAATATAGCAGGCAATTCACTATACTATCTATCACCTTGTAAGTAACCCCACTTAATGAATCAAGATCTAACCCAGCGCTCAGCGTAGACAGACTTTTGAATAGAACAGCTTACCTGAGTACTTCACTTGGGAGCATGTATCTGATTTATACAGTTGTTGAGTCCTGCAAAATATAGTTGAAGACAGTGAGGACCAGGTAAGCCAGTTTTGACATTCTGAAACAGGGGCATTTAGAATTACAGGCATATAACGAAAACAGATGTATCAAGAAAAAAGTCTAGTGAGTGAGGATTCTGTCCACAAAGTTGTGGCATAGAAGTTCCCATTAGCTCTTCACACCAAGTCTAGAAAAGGAAGACAGAACAAAACTTAGAAAGACCTAGAAATGGAAGTACATACTGAAATTTCTAACATGACTCAGATTCAAAAGTCAGTGGAGTAATGTCAATCTTTCTAGATCAAACATGTCCCTGCACATATTCCTCAAAACAATGCATTGGGATCTATTTGGCCATTTTTTTTTCTGATGAGAGTGCACATACTGTGTCCCTTTGAATTGCTCAAGATTCTCTGTATCATATACACTGTAGAGTGTTGATACAGGAATGCATTCCCCAAAATGTTGTAAGATGGCATGATTGCAAGTAACAGCCGGACAAAAAGTGCACGATCAACTGAATAAAAGGAGATAAATGTAAAAACAAAGAAAATAATACTGAACTGTCAATTGATCTATAAATAAAATCATATCATAATCATGAGAAACTGCAACAATTGTTCCAAGTCTGCTTGTAGGAGTAAAAAGAATCTATTGGCAAATGTCTCATTTATGCAGAGCCATAAAGATCAGCACAATGTTGAGAATTTCTCAGAGAATTTTCAGTGGCATTTCAGTTGCATGATTGGCAGTTTATCACTATTCATGCATTTAAGACAGTACACTGCTTCCCAAGAAGAAAAATATTATTTACAAGTATAGCCTATTATTTGTAGGCATACACTTATACATCAGTCTATGCCATGCTTTGCTTTAATAACTCTTGATTACAGAAAGGAATGAGCATACAGTTATGAAAGATCTCATAGCAATTCAGAATATAAAGATGTAAATACTTCTAATAACATGCAAACTGTATATATCAAAGGAAAATTGTTCTGGTGTCAGTTTTAACAAGGACTACAGTTACTTTTCAGCACTGGTGTTTAATGCTTACAAAGTTTTATTTTCTTTCTGTCTTCCTTCTGCCCCAAGCAGACATTTCAAATATTTTAAATGAAAATAATTATATCATACTCCAGGAGATTATCTTTTTAATTCTGGCAGAGGAGCAAGAGGGGAAAAACAGACATCTTCTTTCCATAATATTCCAGAAGGCAAATCTGTATTACTATCTGAGATGGACCCATAAAGAGTTTAAAAGATGTGAATACATTTTGCCTGATGTTTTATGATAGAAGGGATGTGGAGGCCTTAAGGGCAAGGATCAGAACTTCATTCTGTATAATGTTCTTGATATTTTTCAGGGGAAGGTTTAACAGACTAGCAGACAAATTTGCAACACACATGTAATTTACGGCTGGGGTGTGTAAAAATCTAGTATGGAGGAGAGCTCCCTTGAAACTGTCCAGAGGCTGTGGATGAAGACAGAGACCTGGAATTGTTTCGATTCTCTGCAGTTTTTTTGCACATTACATGTTTTGACCACTTCTGTAGATATAAATGGAATAAATATTCAAACCATTTGTAAAAATAAGCCTCAAATGTAAATCTGACCATGTGTTATATATGCCTTTAATAAGAAGAGAGTGATGTGCACAAAACAATGTTTAGAACACAACTGATGGCAGCAAAAATTTTCAGTGATGGATTTCTAATTTCTTTTCAGTAACAGTGATGTTTTCATAAACCATATTAAAATAGTCCAGCCACAATGTATACAGTGAAATATCTCTCAGATTGTTAAGGGACATTTATGAATCTGACTTTTGTAGAAAGTTACCACAAATACTTTCAAATAAGGAACCTGATTCAGCCACAGATTCACTCTCAAAATGCAAGCTTTGTATTGTTCCAGATTTGTTTAAATTGAATTTAATACACCTAATCAATCAGGCTGCCAAATGGACTTCATACCTAAAGCCTGAGTTCCTGGGAATAACTTCTCAGCTAGTATAATTACTGTAACTTGGGTAATTTCATGCTTGAAATAATAAGGGATCTCACTCATAAACTTAGCAAAGATGGGGAAAAAAAGATAACATGAAAATAACAGACATTGATTTCTAGGGACATAATAATAAATAAACAAACACCAGCAACCTTACCCAGGGTCGAATTGTTAAACATATTTTTGTTTATGATTTCAGGGAACTAGAGGTGGAGCTAGAATGATACAGTGTGCTTTGTTGTCTGACCACAGGACTCTCCACAGGGAGAGAAGGGATTTTGATAGTTAAGAGTTTATTGGCTTCTGCATAATTCTTCATTATTTTAGATCCACCCAAAAAAATATATTATATTATCAAATTTATTTCTACACAGGATGAACCCTTCAGAATTTAGGTCTTAAGGATTTTTAGTTCCAAAGATTACATTCTGTTCAAACCAGAGGTAATAATAGATGGTAATAGATAGATAGATTAGACAGTAATTTATCTAATTGGTACTGAACAGCAAATTTCAGAATACACAAAATTGTTCAGTTTTAATCACCTGGTTAGAATTTTTAAAAATGGCAGCAAATTAAGTCATGAAATGCATGTAATTTGAATGGCACATAGAAGGTAAAGCTATCAGTTCGTTTTTAGTTTTCTCTGACTGTTAAGTGTGACTTTTTGGCTTACAGCAGATGAATTAAAAAATTTGTCGAGCTTACAAAACTATAATAGTATCCAGTGAAATCGATTGACTAGAAATTCAATCTGTAAAGTGTGGATAATTTAGAGTATGATAATATTGTATCAGAATGTCTTCAGGTCTTTAAAAGCTAACCATCACATGTATTTAGATGATTTGAACTACTAGTCAATATATTTCTCCAGACAAGCTGTAAATTATTTACCCTCTAGTGTTCATTAAAGCATCTGCACTTCCAGTCCATAAAATCAGCAGAGTAATATGCATCTAACATTATTTTTAACAGTTATTACTGCATGTTCAGTTAAAGACATTTCAGTCATTGATCTGGAAGTCAGAACTACTCATGTTTTGCAATGGATTATCTGTCCATATCTTTCTAAATTAAATTAACGCTATACTTGACAGAATCATGACAGATGATCTGATGATACCAGATAGCCTGAGCACTATCTCCAGAAGACCATCTTTCTTGAAGCGTTGGAACTTGTAACAGGGTGCAAGGGATGATTTAGCCACACTTTGGTCACACTGAAAAGTCTACATTTTTTAATACATGGTGTTATTTATATATGATTCCTAAATATATTTTCAGTGTTTGTTAATACCATAGGATATACTGCTACATCACAAAAATATTGCACATCCATATGTCAAATAGTACTTACCATACTTTGTGCTAAGTTTTAGTTTTCATACACTAAACAAGAAATCTGCTATGAGTGTGTTCAATAGGCTTTCATTTCTGATAATCCCTTATGGTGCCAAAATTTTGCCATCTTAGAAAACAAAACATTGGAGTATCTTGGCAAGTAGATGTATCAGCACAATATGGCACATATGGTGAAGCAGCTAACTGCCCCATAGCTTCACTGCTGTGCAGTGGTGAGGAGGCAGCTCTGGGTTAGTGTATATGGAGCAACATTCTTCAGGTAAATAAAATGTCCACTTACTTAAAATTTCCACTGGGCAGTAAATGTCCATGTTCATTTGTGGAAAAGTAATCTAGAAGTCAGTTAAAGAATAGGATAAAATATAGCAGGCATAGTTTTACTTTGAAGGGAACAATGCCTTGACAGGGAGCCAGGATCACAATATGAATAACTCAGATTGTTGCTGAATTATGTGACTGCTCATAAGATCAGTAAGGACTTAAGAGATATATGTAATTGATTGCTGACATTCAGATGTGTAAAGAATATACATGAACCTTCCACTCCTCAACTGCTAATCAAAGTCCACTGGGTGACTTTACTAATTTTGCTGTTGATTGAATTTTTGGGAGCAAGGGAACAGTTAATGAGAACTGCAGTTTGAATCATCAGGCAAAATATTCTTCATTCCAGCCACAAGAGGCTGCCCATTTCTCCTTGAGGCTCCTGGCTAGGTCCTAGCTGCACTGCGGCAGCTAAGCTGTATTAGAATGCAAGGACTTCTGTGCAAGCACAAGGGTTGATGCCCTAAAGACCTTGTTACAAAAATTTGGGAATTTTTAAGCTGATTGATAAGAGCTTTAGGGAAGACCTAGGACTTTTTTCCAGAAGTGCTTATAAAATGACCTGAAACCTTTCAGTGAAAGTTTCGGCAGAGGGTTGGCCAGCTGACACAGATCGAGAGGGAAATTGCAAATACATGGGGGGAATTTTTAGCGTCCTTTCATAAAGGTCAGAACTGGTATCAAAACTGATTAAAACCCTTAAGATATGCTCATTTGATCAGGTACTGGATATGCATTGACTAAATAGAGGATTGTTAACTGTAAGGGAACTCAACCAGAGATTTGGGAAAGCAGGACAGCTAACCTCAGCCACCTCCTTTTGGCAAACATCCATTGCAGAAGTTCTTTCCAGAGGATGTCCTAACAAAACAGAATTAAATAAAAAATAAAAGAATTAGAAGTAAATTTGAATGTCTCATCTAAAGATGTCTTCTCAGGTGTGGGGTTCTTGCTTTCATATGCAGTAAATAAATAGACCTGTTCCCATCTTTCTAATATTCATATTACTTCTAACAGGTTCAACTGTCCGGTTCTAACCCCAGACTGAGAGTCAACTGAGAAGGTTGAGGGTTTATACCATGATTGTCTGGGCTCCTGCTGCATGAACTAATGAAGGTGTAACCAAATTAAAACCCATGTTTTGTATCTAAGCTTTTTTTTTACTGCATGTGGGGGCTATTAAGTCCTCCAGCCATCTTTGAGTACCAGTATGTCATAGTTAAAAAAAAAAAAAAAATCTGTCTAAAAAGTTCCCTTGGTGAGTGACTTTCTAGCAATTTATAGAACAAACAGCATTTTCCCCCAGTCTGTTGGTAGTTAATTTTCATCTAGATACTTTTTTTTACAACAAATATATGAAAGCAAGCTTCTCTTTCAAATACTAAGAGGGACATTATGCTTCAGATCAGTTTTTGCACAAGAAATAAGTCAGAAAATGAATCAAACCACTATTTTGCATTCAACAGATCATTGAGTAAACAAGCATAGAAAATTAGAACCCTATTGATATGATAATACATAACTACAACTGTACTATTTTCTGGATCACAAAATTTTAATTAAAAATAGTAGAATACTAAGCCAGCCTCACTATTACTCCCCACTCCTCTTAATTGCTGAGCATCATGGAATTTTGTTCTTTTTGTCTAATATCTACTAAGTTAGACCTGATCACTACAACCTCAAAGAGTACAAAATTAAGCCCCTGTTGAAGTTGATCTTACCTGAATCATTCATTTTTTCATCAGTTTTCCCATCCCCACATCCTTTTTATATAAATTTGCTCTTCAGATAAACAATTTGACAAAAATAAACTAAACTGTTTTAATCCCCTTTCAAAAAGTTTTCAGAGAAAGGAAATTAAAAAGCATATCCTAAACTGCAGTTTGGCACCATATTTTTTTTTTTTGTAGGAGTTTCTAACTCTGTATGGGAAGGCACAGGTTCATTTTCCATTGTCGTAATGTTTCCCTTTTATCCTCAGCGTACTGACATCAATACCATATTTTAATGTCCAACTTTATGATGACAATGATCTGGGATTTTTTTCTTTTAAGTTATAACAAACATTTCTTTATGCCTTATACATAGCATAGCATCAAAATGGACAATCTTCATAGATTTACTGTTGATACATGGCATTTGATTTAAAAGATGTTCACAATCTCATCCAAGTATTTTGCAATGGAGGAAGTTTGGATGCACAGTGAATGAGTGTTGAAAGTTAATAGCAAATGATTGACTTCAGAGTGCCCACTATTTAATGTAGCTAACTGTCATGGTTTAGCCCTAGCCAGCAACCAAGCCCCAGGCAGCCGCTTGCTCACTGCCCCCTTGGTGGGACAGGGGAGAGAATCAGAAGAGTAAAAGTGCAGAAATGCATGGTTTAAGATAAAGACAGTTTAATAGGTAAAGCAAAAGCCGCGCACACAAGCAGAGCAAAACAAGGAATTCATTCACCACTCCCCATGGGCAGGCAGGGGTTCAGCCATCTCCAGGGAAGCAGGGCTGCATCACACGTAATGGTTTCTTGGGAAGACAGACGCCGTCACTCCGAACGTCCCTCCACCACTTCCTTCCTCTTCATCCCAGGTTTATATACTGAGCATGACATTATATGGTATAGAATATCCCCTTGGCCAGCCTGGGTCAGCTGTCCTGGCTGTGTCCCCTCCCAGCTCCCTGTGCACCCCCAGTCTTCTTGCTGGCAAGCCAGCACGAGAAGCTGGACTGTCCTTGACTACTTAGCAACAACTCAAGACATCAGCACGTTATGAACATTTTCTCATCCCAAATCCAAAACATAGCCTCACGCTAGCTTCTGTGAAGAAAATTAACTCTACCCTGTCTGAAATCAGGACACTAACACAATTTTTTTGATGCTGATTTAAGATACAAATGTATTCTTCTGCAGCATGTCTGTATGTATTGGGTCTGTCTGGGATGGAGTTGGTGTTCTTCACAGCAGCCCAAATGGTTCTGTGTTTTCTATTTGTGACTAAAACAGTGTTGATAACACACCAAGTGGATTGGTTATCACTGGGCAGTGCTTGCACAGGGTCAAGGTTTTTTCTTTTTCCCACTCTGCTCCGTGTACCCCGCCCCAGTGTGTAGACTGGGTCTGGGCAAGAGACTGGGAAGAGAAAAAAAGAGGAGGAACTGGGGGCATACATGGTTATGGTGTTTGTCTTCTCAAGTAACTGTTATGCATGCTGAGTGTACATCTTTTGCTTCACCTGTTAAATTGCTGTTATCTTGATCCTTGAGTCTTCCTACCTTCCTTCTGTTTTCTCCCTGTCCTGCAGGAAAGAGGGAATCAGTGGGTGGCTGTATTAGTGCTTGGCTGCTGCCCAGGGTCTACCCTTAACACTGTATTTTGTTAGGTTGTCACCCCAGAAAACAACACTTGATATATTCCCTACTTCATTCTGGTATTTAACAAAAGTGTATGTTCCATCATGCATTAAGATTAGTTGGCTCTAGTAAATAAGTGACTTGATGAAAGATATACTAGGCTCATTTAGATACTTTAGACCATACACATTTATTGTCAGCTCCTTGCAATGCCTCAGTTCTATTTGGCTTAAAATAGTTTTGCATTGCAGAAAAATATTTTTGATCATATTCCGAATATCTTGTCAGAAGGAAAGAACAGTTTATTTAAGCCTATATTCTAAACAACAGTCTGCTTTGGAGGGGTTGAGGGTTTTTCCCCACATGGAATATTAACTGTCATGAGTTGAGAAAAAACAGTTTTTATAGATTAAATATGTTGTACCTTTGATTTGAAGAATGGTGACTTACTCTATTGATGAAATTCAGGACCTAATGCTTTAAATGTACAAAAAATCAGCCCGTCTGTTAAAATATATGAATCTCAGGAAGCCAGTCTGAACAGTAGCTCTGAGTGAGATGAGTTCCATTGACTCCAATGGAATCACCATGGAGATTAAATGTACGCTTGAGCATGTGGGTTTGCAAGGCATGTCTGGCTGGACAAAAGGTACTACTAAGATTGTTGGCATGGGTTCAGTGAATGTAAGAGACTAAGTTTGCACATGCAATTAGGAAAACAGACACTCGTCATCCATGGGGAGACTTTGGGGCTTGGACCTTGAGGCTGGTTCTGCCCTCTTGTCATAGTGACTGTACTTCAGAGTCAAGTGGCTTGGTGGGGTTCTTGGTGCTAAACTGGGTAAGAGTGTTTTTGATGACAAATCTAGATCTACTTAAATGAAGGAGGAAAGCAATAATAAAGACAAGGCAAAAGGAGCATGCATTTGTCTCTTACCTGCCAGTGCCACTTATCACTGAGTTGGACTTGAAAGAAGACAAATATGCTTGAGGACAGTTTGCTGGTGTTGCTATGCTGGCAGATGGGAAGACAAGTTCCAGCGGTGCCAAATGGATGGACCTACTTGGCTGGTAGGACCTGGGGGGAAGAGGGAATTGAGAAGGGGAGTGTATGTGTTTTCCAGGAGAATCAAGACATCAGTCTATAAAGATTTCAAGGAAGTTGAATCCATCATCACGAAGTATGGTCCAAACCACTTCTGAGTTAGTCTTCTAGCTCTTTTCATGGTTAATCTTTGATCTGGATATCTGTAAGACACCTTTTTTGTTTTCCTCCCTTCTCTAATTTCCACTGAAACCAGGCCATAGCAACAGAAGAATGAAGGAAAAAATGAAGTGAAGGGGGGTAAAAAATAATTACTACGTTGCTTGCTTTTTCAAAGTACTTGTGATTAGAACTGCTAATTAAGTACAGCAGAAGAGCTGTACTTAATAAAACATTTCTTTTTGTACTTAGAATCAAGACCATTTCATCAACTAACACCCAAAAGATACTGTTTGTATTAAAAACCACACAAACAAAAACCACTATGTGAAGAAATTATAATGTGGAATATGTATTTTGATGAAACCAAACTTTTTTTATTTTCATATTCCCGCATATGATTAAAGCAGTTTCCAATATATTTTTTGGCATGGAACTTGACCTACTTTCACACTTCTAAGGTTTAACAGAAAATATTACTTGTATTATATTCCTTCTTTATAAAAATCTGTGATATCAATCTAAGAAAACTGCACTGAATTATAACTAGTATATGTGCAATTTCAGTTATGATAATAATTTATAGCTGAATAATAGTGTTCCATGATTAGGAAACTAGTAATAGCGTATAGACATTGTGCTCAAAGCAATAATCATTACTCAATTAAGCAGTACCTGCAAAGTCATCCATACTTGTGTAAATAAGAAATTACCTACCTTTCTAAGGAATCAAGGCTCAAATCCATGCATTCTTTAATCATAATACCTTCTTACATTATTTAAGGTTTTTTATGTGCATGCTGAAAAGGTATAAATGGAGATTAAGGAGATACTTGATTTGCAAAAACATATGAGGCAGTAAGTCAAGTGGATAGGTTCCCACTGTCCTTTTAGTATCAGATTGCTAGACAATATAATTTTTGCCCAAAAGCCTCTTTTCTTACGATCATACTGTTTTTCTTTTGCTTTCTAAAGTAGGAGCTGAAGTGTATTTCTTGTGAGAGCAACCGCTTAAAATGCTTAACTTTAAGGTGTAAAACTAAAAGAGTAATTTTAATGAATGGTTTAAAATTGAACAATTAATCTTATAATCGTACTTTCTCTTTCAGACTTTAGAAAAAGTGTATGTATCCATAGACTTGTCTGTTTTTTTCCAGTAATATATAGTAGATAGAATTATATAAATACTATCTCTCTGTACAAACCTTGCTTTGCTCCCTATTAATATTATTATCCACCATTACCTCCTGGGGTTAAACCACAACACCTCATTTTGCCTGTCACAGGCAAAGACATTTGCCTGCCACGACACAGCAAAGTCCTGTGACACCTGAAATTGAATAGTAAATGCTGACAGACAAAAGTACTTTCCAATTAAATTTATGGCAAACGAACAAAGATTGTAATGTATTCAGCACAAACTAGTATAAGACAACGCCAGCCCTGAAGATCCTCTCTGTTAGCTAACATTGTATAGTTAAAGGACTAGTAGAATTCTCAACAGCATTATAAACACATCTCCAGGTCTGTTTCATCCTCTTTTAGGTGTTGAAGTGGTATCAGTCCTATTTTTTTTCCTTCCAGTTCGGGGCAAATTAATTAATTTCTTTATACTACAGCTGAAAATTACTTAGATGTTTCAAGCCACTGTAGTGGCATAAGAGCCTAAGTAATTTTCTTGCTGATCACATTATGAGAAAAAGAAGGGTGGTATATAGTAAGGAGAGGAGAACAGATGAGGGACAGGTCAGATTACAATTTCCTATTTAGATGCTACCGAGATTTTCTTACACTCAGGTTTAGTATCTCCCACTTCTCAAATTATGTTGGCAGACAAAATTGACTTTGTTTAGTTCAAGAGTTATCAATGATTAAAAAGTTCATCAGTCCTTTTAAAAAGTTCATCAGTCCTTCAGGCATTTCTTGTGAGTGATTTTGTTATGGAGAAAATACAGTCAAACAGATACTAAAATTTAAGGCATAGCACAAAAACATATATATTTTGTTGACATTCAGTGTGACTTGTGCTTCTTACTATCTAGGATAGTAGAAGAACAATTATGCTATTAAGCTTATAAATACAGTAGAAATGGGATTTTGACACCTACCACTTACAGGTTTCTTTGAAATTCTTCAAACCTTTGACACTTTCAGAAATAGCCACCTAAAGTTGAAACTTCGAAGCATTTTGAAAATGAGCTTCAGTGAATTGGGTTTGAAAATTTTGCTGTGTTTTTTTTTCTCTTTGAATGTGAAAACTTATCCTCAGACTGGAAAGAAATTCATCTTCTCTTTGCCCATGCATTTTTTTTAGTTTCACTTTTTATATCTACTGTATATTCTATTCTATTATACTTAGTATTAGAACATAAATATGTATTAAATAGTTTTTATCAGTGGTGTTCCCAAAAGTGAAATAATGCATAGTGCACTTTTTTGTTTAATAATGTCATCTCTTGGGCCATAGTCAAACCTAGTGTCCTCTGCAGTTTACTGCCTTACCTCAACATATGCAAGTGAGAGTGTGTCATGGATGTCTCAAGATTTGCTCCCATCCTGAATTCAGACTCCTCCATCTTTTCATCTACTCATATGTCATGTTTACTACAAAACATCTGAAAAAAATCATATTGAGGTGTGGTCTAAAGTATGCAGTGATTCTGGCACCAAAACATTAGGAACTGTTAAAAGCTTTAAAAACAGTGAAACTGCAATACAGCTGTCTCACCCTCTCTCTTCCTCCCACAGCCTGCCAAAAGCATGTAGTGGGTAAGTTAAATAGTTTTGTTTAAGAACAGGAAGTGAAGTGATTTGTAGCAGCTTGAATCTGTGCAAGCATAATTATTTACTGAAATTCTTTACAGTACATTCCCAGAAGCTATGGAAATTGGTCCAAGAACAAGCTCTGCTGTGCTGCTGCCCCACTCTACTGTCAATATCAGCTCTTCTCAGACAGAGGAAGGAGGTTTCCATCTTCCTTTATGTGAAAACAATTCATAACTTTCAGGAGGAGAAAAACATTTTTCTCTGCTGAAATGTAAATGTGGGGAATACAGTGACATAATTCAGAGAAAAGTAAAACCACTGTAACCCTCATGAATTTAAGTGTTTGGCCACTAAGTCTGAGAAATGGATAAAAATGTTGTTACACCAAAATTTTTTGTTTATTCCTCAGCTTAATCTGTCTTAGATTTTATTCAAATGCTTTGAACATGTGTCTCCATCCCAAAACCTTTCAATAGTAAGAAGCTTTATCATTATCTGTCCTTTTCCATGGTCCATAGGATTCTTCACCACTTTGAACATTCCACTTCAGGATGTAGTGTAACAGAAATGTTGAAAACAGCGGCACAGCATTTGTTGCATTAGAATGCAAAGTAGCTATCATTTTTCAGGAAGCTGATTCATGAAAGTATTTTATTTTCCCAGTTGACTTTTGGTGTTGATCTTGATCTTAAATGTAATATAAGAAGAAAAGAAATTGTTTTTAAAACTATTAAGTTTGTGTCATAAAAACCCCAAACTGTATTTAGCAAATGTTTTGAGGACTTCTTCCATTTGTATGTTTGTGGGGGATCATGTTGATAAATACCTGAATATCCATGTGATTTTCTATTTCCAACTTGTTTCATAGGAAGAAGTGAAAACATATTGGAGGAGATATGTTTCATATTCTTATGTACATCACCTAACAGCAAGGCCATAAAAGTCAGACTTGATTCACACATTTCCTACGCATCCACTACTATTCTTTCTAATGATCAACATAGCTGCAGTCACAGTCTAATTACTTATTTTCAGTTCTGATCTTTTCTGTCTTTAAAATTGTTGTCTACTTCTAAAGAGTCAGCTGGCTGACTGGTGGTTTTATGGAGCACTTTCCCTCTTAAAAATCCTGTTTCATAGATCTCTGCATGTGAAGCACATATAATGTGCTTTGGCTCTTAAAATATGAGCTCTGATCTTGGAGGAAAGAATACTGAAAAATATCCAGAGGATACTGAGTGCAACTTTGGGCTTTGTAGTGCAAGACAGACATTGACATACTGGAGCTTGCCCAACAGAAAACCACCAAGATGTCTGATGTCTGGATGCATGCAATGGAGGAAGAGAGGCTCAGATAAATGGTTTTGCATAGCCTTTAGTATAGAAAGCTAAAGATAGGTAGATATTTCTACTGTATTCAACTACCTAATGGTAGAGTGCAGAGAAGATGGAACCAGGCTTTTCCCAGCAGTAGGGAACGAGGCAACAATTATTCTGCAAAAATACAGGGGAAAAAAAAGACCCTACAAAAAATTTCATAGTGAGAGTAGGAAAATATTGGAACAGGTTGTCCAAAGAGGTTAATGAATCTTCATTCCTGGAGATACTCAATATTTAACCTTGCTCAAGCATCTGAGCAAGGCCTACATCTGCATACTGGAGATAGCTATATGCCTGCAAACCTGACAGCAAGGACATTGTGGAATTCTACCTGGCCTTTGTAGATACAAAACATGAGGGCAGAGGTAAGAGACCCAGTCAGACAGGAGTTAAGGAACCTAATGGTTGTGACAAGGTTCACTGGAAAATGGGCCTGAAGCCCCACAAGGTGTTTCTCCATGTGTAAGTTCCATGTCAAATGAGACTGGGAAAGAAACACAGGTAAGCTACCCTGAAGTCCCTGAAAGTTTGAAAGAAAGGAAGCAAAAGCCTCGTCTAACAAAAATGCAAACTGCCATTGGAATGATGAAGGCTGTGGCAAAACCTTAAAATGGCCTGAAACCTTAACTGTCCTTTTAGTAACTAGTACACAGGATTGTCCAAATTAACAATTGGAATGTATGCCACACGACCTGTGAAGTAGGAAGTGTGCTCGTTTGTGTAGAACTATTCCTTCTAGACATCTACAAGTTCCCTTGTCATCCCATACTCATGAAACACAAAGGAGACTTGGAGGATGTTCCCTATTAATAATGTAGCTGGGAGTATGTGTATATGAGGATTTTGATTCTATATTAAAATGGGATAAAGGAGCAATTAAGAGTGATTACTACTTCTGCTCAACTCTCCAATTTTTTCCTCCCTGGAGAACTGTACTTTTCTACCTGGAAGCAGGTGGAAAACACAAATATGCAGTTGTGTAATTCATAATATGGCATATAAATCGGGTTTCCATGCTGATTGCTTCCAGTTAATGTTCTGAGTTTATGCCAGTGCCTGCAGTGCTGTTGTGTATCTGGTTCCCTGAAGACAAAGTAATAGTGGACAAAGATATTCAAGATTCTTGAGGGTCCTTTCTATCTTCAGGCCCTTTCATCTTCCCCTGCTAACTGGTTAAAAACATGCACAGTTTTGGATTTGTCTCTTTTTCTCAATGGAGAATTCTCCTTGAACTGAGAAGAGGTACATATAAGGTCAGGACAGGCATAGTCCCAAACAGTGATCAGATGGTGAATTTGTTATCACCACAGTTCTGCAATTAACTTAAGCTGGAAACAGAAGCAGGGCATAAGAAGTTAATAATGAGTTCCACTAGCAGACCTTGAAGCCAGCCAGGCCCAGCACATAATCAATGTTCGCAGACTGACAACCCATTCAAAGTGATTTTTTTAAGAGACGTTGTAAACTTGTTGCCTATAACTGCTTGTAACAGGTGCTCACATTTGGTCACAACAGTTTCCAATTGGAAAGGATCCACTAAGAGTTAACTTTATTTTGACATGCTGTAGCAAAGGATTGTGAAAGTCTTCTATCTCTTAATGAGATAAATCTCGTTTTGAGATTTGTAAATGATATCCAAATGAGATAATCTCTTAATCATTTCTCACACCAATCTCCCAAATGACTGTGTATGGGCCTGATCCAAAGCCTGGTGGAGTCAATCAATGAGATTTTTACCATAAACTTCAACAGGATTCACATCAAAGCATCACTAGGTCATTGTAAATAAAGCCACAAATTCCATTCTGTAATAACACAGCTCACCACCTCCATGTGTAACATGAGTTTAAAAAACATATTTAAAATCTAATGAGATTAATTTAAATTAAACCAGATGTTGTTCCCCACCCCCCCACCCCCACCCCCAATTTAAAGGCAGTTCAGACCCCTTTTAAAAAAACTTCATGTTTTTTACCATATTCTCCCGGGTTAACTGAATGTCTGCATTCTTCTCTCTCTTGGCTGAAGCCATGCCCTGTGTAGAACAGAGTATGAGATGTGGCGATGATAAACCAGCAAGAATCTGATTGTGTGCTCAAGTGCTGAAGTGATCCTTCAGGGCAGAGGTCCTGAGTTTCAATCCCTTATTTTATCAGATCACGCTTTAATGTGAAATACAGAAAGTTGTTTTTATTTTAGGTTTTTTTGAGTGAATAGTCCCCTTAGTTGTAAACATCTGTATTTTGCTTAAGTGAGGTACTTAAGACCTTTTCTGGATATAATTCTGAACGCCCTGAAAACCTAATCACAGAATCTTGCATAATAGCAAGACATTCTATTAAGCACTGTTTCTACATTAGAGGATGTAGGCTATTTAACTGTATTAAGAAAATACAAATATATGTGCTACAAATTTGATTTCAGTGGAGATCACCTTAATGAGTATTACAGTAATATTCTCTTCATGTTTAAAATGATACATTATAATCCCGTAAGTACTGTACTTCTACCAACATGTGAATTATTAATAAGCTGATAATCATGTTAATGAAGCTGCCTTATTAGGTCTTGATGGATCTTGTTAACATGCCAGTTAACTATCTGTTGATGTGGAGGGGAAAAGTACTTATTTGTGCTCGGAACGGTACTAGAGAATTTAATATTTTCCTAAGACTTTATTGTGACTCTTTCTAGATTTTTTTTTTAGACTGCTTTTCAAGTTCATTATTGTGATTGCCCAGTCAAAGTCCTGCTTATCGGTTTTACAAGTTTTTGTGACACATAAAGGAGTGATGGCATGATATAATTAATTAATGGGTTATTGGAAAATGGACCCTAATGAAAGTCATCCATAAATTAGTAAGTCAATATGTTAATCAGTCATATGACCACTTGATGTAATTTTCTTTTGAAGCAACAACAACAGAAAACCAATAAAACCACAGAATGCAACTGCTTGTTTTCATTGTCCTAGATACTTCTTCAAGCATGTTAATGTTCTGGGAATGTCAAAGAAGCACGTACAGAGGGAAAGAAGTATGTTCCTGTAACTCAGAAATAACGAATAGCATGAAAACTAAGTCAGTTCAGTTTGGTAAACCAAAAATGTATCATCCCTCTTTCTTGAATCTTAATGCAAAAAATACAAACCGCAGTAGCGTATTTTTTTTTACTTAGAAAAATAAGGCTGTTTGTTTGCATTTTGCACTTTTAATACTGAGTTCTCCCCATCAGCTTAAGATACACGAAATAGAAATCTGTTTCCATAATGTTTTCAGTCCAGTTTGCAAACCTTGGAGATCTGTGCAGTTTGGATTTCAGCTTCTAATACATGTCTGTCTGAAGTTTGAGAAACTTGTCTCAAAGAAACTTCAAGAAATCCATTACAAAACTTGTAAGAACTAAGTAACTTTCATCAGCTCGAGCTTCCCATATGTTGTGATAGAATTTATTTTTTATTTCATTATTTTTATAGCTTTACCCCAGGTGTCTTGGAACAGTAATAGTTAGAATGCATTTGAGGTTGCAGACAGGACATGCTGAGAAACAAGTATTATTCTGAGTGCGGGAAATTTTAATAGGTTTTGCTGCTGGTTGTTGGCATACAGTAGCTTTTGTACGTTGGTGGATAAAGTACAAGATGCACATTTTGTGCCCTAGTTACACTAATGCAAACATTGGTGTAATCTGAAGCAGCAGGACACATTCTTATCTTGAAGGAAAAAAAACAGGATATCATGGTAGACTGCAATCTTGTGTGACATTGACACTATATAAAGGGGTGATCTGATCTTGGAGATAGTACCTGAAAATCCTATTTCATAGAAATAATTAAAGAAAAAATCTAAATAGTAACAAAAATTGCAGTAAAATTTTACCAGTAAAACAGAATTTCTGATATTTTGTTTTGAAAAGATTAAGTTGGCATAATATTTTCACTGTTTAAACTATTATGATATTATAATCAGTGTTCAAAATAGGGCACCATCTGTTGACATCTCAAAACAACATTTAACATCAAGGAGAAACAGAGTGGAATAGTGGTGTATGGGGTTTCTTTTCTTTCCTACTTCTCCTTCCCCACATTATCAAAGTATCACTACTCCTAAATAGTCCTTGTAACATTTGTTAAATCTTATTTTGACCACTGCAATTAATAACATTGATAAAATGATAATAAAAAGGTCATCTGGTTATAGTTGAGAGGAAATTTTCTGCTTTTTTCTTCATTAGATTTTTGATGATGTAAATATGCAGAACATTCTGCTTTTCATCACATCAGTATTTTCTGATGGAAAACTGTTCCAATTTTAATCATTTTTTTTCTATGTTACAGATAATCCTCACACCTAGGCAGTAACTTGCTGTGTGCTGATTAATGCTCTGTGAGAAAGGTCTAGTTTTAATTCACCAAATAATTTATTGAGCTCTTTATGAAATGTCTCTGAAGAATTCGCCATAGGAAAAAAATGTGAAATCAGTTCCAGCCTAGGAATCTGTTACTAATGAATAATACTAGTCTCATTAATGTCAAACTAATTCAAGTCCTGCAACTAGCTAGCTGAAATAATTTTTACTTCTTCAGGTACAAATTATATTTAAAATCCATAGGGAGTTTCTAATAATACCAAACATCAGTGTCTTACCTGTACAACGTGGATCTCTAATGAAACCCTGAAATGAACAATTAAAAGAAATATGATTTGGACTTCAGTTATTGCAATGAAATTTTAGTTTTGTTTTCTAGAGTTAATCTTTTCATGTGCACTGTCATACATACTTACAATATTAATTTTCATATAGTAGCTTCCCTTAAGAAAATAATTGAAGAAGTTGATTTAGTGCACAGCAGGAGGACAGCCTTTTTTATGGCTGTATGATTCACAGGAGAGCTCATTCCTTCACACCACCAACACAAGTTGGATGGAACTGTCTGCTGAGAACTGCTTGGGCTGCAACTGCCACTGAATCTGTCCCTGAAGAGTCACCACCTGGAGTAGAAAAGTTGCATGAAATGCTTAACACAATTTCAAGCGGTATTAGATATTTAGTGACAGCCAGCAAAGCTTGATATAAAACACCCATCGATGCCCTTTTATCTGTTTGGGAACTGCTTCCCACAACTAAGTCTCAAGCTAGGAGGTTTCTAAACATTACTAGTGTGTTGTAAGTAGTTGTAAGTACACTATTTTTTTTTCTTTTCTTTTTCTTTTTTTTTTTTTTTGCCTGCAACCATAGCTGCATTTCAAGAATAAATGGAAGTACAGCCCATATATTTAACGTTTTGAGCTTATTTCCAGAATGGCTATTACACACCCTCCCACCATGTATACTGGAACTCTGCAAACAGTAATTTGCACAGCATCCATTGCACATTAGAACTAAATCCACCTAAGAGATACATCACCTCATCAGGGAAAGTGCTTATCCAGTAAAACTGCTAGAAAATCTTATTTGATGTAATTAGTGATATTAGTGCCTTGCCAAAAGTCACTCAAACTCAGTTTACAGGGACTGTTGGAAGACAGTGATCTCAGCTGGCAACTCTCTTGTGTGACTATGAGATGGTAAAACCTTCTTCCACCATCATTTCTTTGTGTTTTCTTTGGTTGTTTTTAAAGTGAGGTTCCCTGGTAAGGCAGAAAGAAAAGATGTGTTTATGAGGAAAGGTGGATAGCTGAGGTGTAGTGTGCGTGTCTTTCTGATATTTGCTCATTAATCAAATAGTGAGGGATACATTTATCTTTGGAAGTGAAGATCTGCGTTTTTGGCAAGTTCTTAATGCAGTTATAATCAAAAAGGAATTTAATGTATGAAATATTCAAATTAAAGAATTCTGCAAAGAATCCCTTCTAAAATGGTAGACAGTTAATTTTGTACTTACCAAAAGAGGTGTTTGGGCTTTAACTTCTGGAACAAATGGCTGAAGTCTATGAAAACTTTGAAAAATAAAAGAAAAAAAGTATCTTAGAGTATTCAGGGATAATTTTTATTTTCATTATGTCACTTGCTCAATTCAGATATATTTAAATACCATTCCGTATTGCACATTATGTAATTTATAATCTTTTTTTTCTCTACAGAATACCTGGATTTCTTTGTTGCTATAATCATCTTAGATATGACATTTTAAAATGTTAAGCATGTATTAGTTTATTTAAGTATATATTATGATTGTAAATTAATTTTTGGGGAAAATCTAGAGAGGAATTTGGTTGTCATGTGGGGAGGGGGCTTAGATAGCGAAAATCACATGTAAACACAGTAGGAGAAAAATTTGTTTGTTCCAATGGTCTGTCTTTTCCCCAGGACAATTCCCGCAGAGAATTCTGTGTATTGAAGGATTGAGAGACTGAGCCATAATTATTTGCAATTCTTTATTATACTCCTCCACATAACTTAATAGGAGGCCTTGTCCTGGAAGGAGAAGTAATAAATTTTTCATTCTGAACTAACTAGCTGGCCATAATTACCATTTCAAAATTAGCATGTCATGCTGCAGTTGATCATACCTCTTAAGACACTTTGTTGTATCTTGAGACACCTTTTATAGCTTGAAGATATCCCTGCTCATTGCGGTGGGGTTGGGGTTGGACTAGATGACCTCTAAAGGTCCCTTCCAACACAAACTATTCTTAAAAAAAAGAATTCTGAGCTGGCATTGTAGATTTCAGCATAGCAAAACAGACTCTGATCTTGCTTTAACTGACATAGTATGGATATTGGACGTTCTCAAAACACAGCCATTAATATTCAACCACTTGCCTTTTTGATAATAAATTGCACTATGCTTTTTTCCCACAAAGGGGTGAAGAATTTGTCTCTTAATTTTGGGACCCTAATGTGCTGGGTGTCCAGGCTAAGATATTAAAAGAGACTGACATAAAGAAAGTACTGCCTTTTACATCTGGGCTGCCCTCAGGGTACTTCAAGTTGGGCATCCAATATCAACAGCCACTCTAGAGAAATTTGGTCCCAGTATCTACCAAATCCGTCCATTGCCTGCTTCCTCTCAATTTCACTAAAGCTGGGTTCAGTTTGAGAATACAAATGCTAGGCTAGCAATAATTTTTCCTGCCTTGGCCATATGAGGGAATATATTGTATAGGGATACAATATTTCTGATGCCTCTGCCTTGAGTTTTATGATCAAAGTCTCATGGTTTCAGAGAAACAACTTCTTGTCATTGAGGTTAAAAAATGTTAACGACTTGAAAGCATTGAAATTTACATTAAAAAGAGAAGCAAGAAAGATGTCCATTTAGTTAATTTTCTTTGAAAATGGAGGTGTTAGTGTTATGAAAAATAGCTATGAATGCGAGTAGTTGATCTGATTAATCATTAAGTCAACAGTAACTTGCTATTTGTTCTATTAGGAAAGTAGGAGTCCATTTTTGTTTTAACTTTTACATTTTAACTTTTGTTAAAAATATAATTTATGTTTTTACATTTATGTTTTAACTTTTTTGTTGTTTTAACTTTTATGTTTTAACTTTTGGTAGTGTCTGGAGTAATAAAATGCATTCCATATTAGTTCTTATATGAATATTATTTACAAAAGGTAAGATTCTAGGCTTTTCGTCAGATGCACTTCAGTCTACACAGTAAAAAAGACAAGAAAAAATGAACTGTTTTATGTACTACAATTTGGATTCCCACAACTAAGATCACTTAGCTGAGCTGCATCTTCCTGTGTTTTTTGCAGTCTATCATCTTCTGCTTTACGCTGGGTTTCTTTAGTCTTCTTTTGGAGCTACTTGGCAGAAACATCTCCATTCAGAGATAATCTGCAAACTACCATTCACATTCTTGGCTCCAATCCAAACTACAGTTAATTTGTGTGGATGAAACCAAGATACCTTGTGTATGACTGTAATTACTGTGACCTATTACTCCCTGTTAGTACTATCGTTGGGTTGTTGTTTTTTTCCAGTAGAAGAAATTGATGACAAATTACGTTGTTTTTATGACACTCTATTCCTTTTACAATTCTGTAAAAGTATCATGCTTTCCTGAGCACTAACTAAGCTAAAAAACCAGGATGTATATATGTGTTTTCTTTTCAACATTTTCTGTCCTTTTTACATTTACACAATTTCTTTCCAAGTCAGTAGTGCATTCAGATTAATATGAAGACACTTTCAGCTTTTCAGCTATATTCTCTTTTGGACAGAAAGATATGCTTTGCTTCCTCTTCCTGAAATGTAAGTGGAATAGAATTGGTTAAACTTGTACATTTCAACAAAGATTATTTTAGTTTCTATCTCAGTAATGAAAGGAGTGGTAGCAGACAATCTCAATGTTGTCTTATTAACCTTCATTTGATATTAACTGCATAACAAATAATAAAAGCAAAACAAAACAAAAAAACAACAAAAAAACCTCTACCACATTGTGAAAGTAAAGCCAATTGTGGGTCTGCAGGTGAAAGGAGGACACGTGGAAGCTCCCTTTAGCCTCTGAGGCAGGCAGGAGGAGGTATACATACATACCATGGCATGGCAGAAAAAAAGTTCAATTCTTTTCACATTGTGTGTGCATCATTTTTATTCGTGTGGATGAGAGCTCTATCAGTGCAGGGAGAAGAGAGTAGACCCCTTAGGCTGTAAGAGATACAATTACCTTTCTGACAGCAGTGAAATGGAATTTTTCACACAGAAAAGATGTAACTGAGAGTAGGAATATAAGAAAATGTGTGCTTAAAAGCATATTGTCTAATACAATTAGGAATTGTCAAGAAGAATATGTTGACATTTGTGCATATATGTGACCACATTCTTTAACATTTGTCTCTATAACTGGATACAGTTTAGGCATACATAACCTCACTAAGATTATTGCTTCTTTAATACTTTCTAAAAGGCACACTAGCTATTTTCTAAGGTTCTACTAAGTTGACTCTAAAATAGAGGAAAGCAATGGAAGATTATTTAAGAACAAAATAGTAAAAATATTTATATTATCCAAAAATAAAACCAAATATTATTTTATACTTAACCATAAATCCATACTAAGCAATATTTTTTATTTGAGTAAAGATTTCACATTTCTATGACTTCAATTTTTTTTCTTTTTTCATTCAAATTTTCTGAACCATGAAACTTTCACCCAACAGGAATTTTCCCTAGGAATGTGAATGCTTTTATAAGGTATTTTAGAAATGTAAAAATGGAAAGGTTTGGCTGCTCTTGGAAAAGTTAAAGAGATAGTTATTCCAAAGTAATTCTGAATTCTTAATTAAGTATAGATTTCATATCCATGATCTATTCCAGAAGAGTCTTTATAATCCACTGTACGGATTAAGATTAAAGTTGCTTAAACAAAATCAGGAAAAAGACCTCTTATTCTGTAATTGGCATGTCCATACAACTTTTTTAGCTACAGTGGTTGTCAAGTGGCAATTTGATTATATCATGCAGTAAAGAGAAGCCTTCGTCCCAGAAAAGTAAAGAGAAACTTACTTTAGTTGAAAAATTGTTCAAGATTTCTCTCTCAAAATTGAGACATTTTCATAGTGGAGATATTTTCATAGGAATATAGCTTGGGATCTTCTGATAGACCCATGTCTTTTCTGTTTTGTCATCTATTTCCTTCAGCACAGCCAAGTGTGGGCCATCTGGAACACACTCCTGTAAAAGACAGAGGGAAAGAAATACTACTGGGCAAAATGGAGCAACGAATATTATTCTCAGGAAGAGATGCGCTTGCTTTTTGATATTAGCTGTGTAGTTCCATAACGGCATCTGTTGTTGAATTCAGGCCAGGTTATAGGTATCTTTGTATCATTGTGTGGTCATTTCTATTAGAAGACAAATAAAGGATGCATTTTGATTGAATAAATGACTATGGGATACCATGCTTCTAGCCTAGGTATTGACCTAAATCAATACTACAGTTGAGACCTTCCTGACTTTTGCAGATGTTTGAAACTAGAGTCAAGGACTCTACTCCTTGGCTTTTTTTTTATCAGGACACTGATCCAAGTGTCAAAATACACTTTGGAAACAGGTACAACTAAAGATGTTGTAGGTGAAACTGCCTAAAAAAAAGTGTCTACCGCCACTTTAGATGCATGCAGACATCCAGCAGCTACTACAGAGGAGGAGGTCTCCACTCGGTCTCATATGTCTATGAGTCCAAGGTGGATGCCTCTGAGCAATGCCATTAGATATCTACGGTTAGATGTGTGAATAGTACTGTATCATTGCATTTCAAGCTTAATGCATTAAGTTTTTCTCCAAATCTTCATGGAAAAATAAAAGTTAAATCCTATGTCTCAGATTTTTCACAATGCTTAAGGACATGCTTGATCTTAAACTATTGTTCAAGATAATTTCTATTTAATTAAGGTTGAGTGTTTGCTTATATTGACTGAACTCAAGGACTTTTAAGTGTCTATTGAAAACTAAATATGTGCTCAGCTGTGGAATACTCAAGGAAACTGCAGTTACTTAGACGGAGGAAGAAATAAAAGGCTAGACGGAGAGATACAAAGAAAGAACCACAATCAAAGTATGCTTAAAAAAGTGAGGGATGTGAGCCTAGCAGTTATAACACAGGGTATAAAAAGAATTCACAAGACAAGTCTGCTAATGTTTAAGCTGTTGAGACATACAGGGGGTAGGGATGCATGACAAATATACAGTGCATGTATGGATTAAGTTCTTGCTGAAAGAAAATAGTTTAAAAATTAGGACTAACTGGCGGAGTCCTTATGAAGCCAGCTGTTCTATCCACCTGCACCAGGACTTCATCATTCAATGATCAATTTTTAAAACCTTTTCCTTAAAACCTTCAGTAATAGATGTTCAGAGGTGTCTTCAGGATATGTGCGGCGAAGCTTAGCTATCTTTGTGTTTAGAAATTTCCTCCTCATTCTTAACAAAAAACAGAACAGAAGGTATTGTAGAAGGACAATGACTGGAGAAGACATGCAAAGCATGTACTTCATAACTTGAAACGCTAGAAGAAGAGATTCAGTTTTCATCAGAAATAATATAGCAATGCTTGCAAGAGCTAGAACAATAGAGAAAAGTACAAGAGCTCATTTTCCTCTTAGGTTCAGAAATTGCACTAAAATTACAGGGGAAGAGAGCCTGTGAAGAGTACTGCTTCTGCAGCCATTATTATTTGAATAATTAAAATATGTTGTAATACTTTCTTAAAACTTCCCCTCTATTCTTAGTTGTCCCTGTGTGGCTATGAAATGAAATTCTGATTTTACCTAATGCAAGGAAGTCGCTGACACTTTGAAACTTTTACTTAAAGCCTTATACATGTTAGCTTATTGAGGTACGGGCTTTAACGGAGAAAAGGAATTCTTCTGCATGGATGGCTGAAAACAGAACTGAGAGAGAAGAGTTAAATATACATTTCATAAACTGGTTTTTTACTTGCAACTTTTAAGTTTAACTTAGTCTCTCTTATCCCACTGCCACCAACAGCAGAAAGAAGCACATTATTATTATTAAGCTGACTAGACAAGATTAGTCTTTGTGTGCTATGGAAAGGTTACAGAACATTCTGCAAATAGTCAAAGGCAGGCAACTGGTAAAGTGAGAGATCATTTCCTTCACAGAATGTTTCAGGGGCAATGTATAAAAAATTCCATTGAAAACTGCAACCCTTGAAGTGCTCCTGGCTTGCACTTTTGAACCATCTCAGATAGCAGAGAGGTAGGCAGAGTAACTTTTTAAACTGGAGAGGTGAGGCAAGGTCCAGTGTGGAAAGGACTTACCGCAATAGTTTCCCATGACAAGAGAAAAGTTCTGTTGAGACAGAGTAGTGATAGGACCAGGTACTCTCGGGAGGCAGAAAGTGATAATTAAAGTGGAAAGTAGGGGCACTTGTGAGGTGTTTTTGCGCACTATGAAGTCTATTATGACTTCAGTGGAAAGGCAGTGCAGCTCAGTAGTCTATTCTGCCAGCCAAATAAAACAAAAGCTCTGTGCCTTTTTGAAGACCCTTCCTCAAAGTGCATTTTGCTCTTCACTAAACAGTCTCCAACCTACATGACCTGAGCCATGAGGCAATGATTTCCATACGGGCTTATTAGAAATCAAACATTATGTTCTGCCATTACTGATGGCTTCAGAATTTTCTGAAGGCAAAACAAAGAAATTTTGGAAAATGTGTGATTTTTAGGCAGGAATAACCAATAACTTAGTGGTTACAACACTCAGCTGGGATACTAAATCTTTGTTGTGCTTGTACTCAGAACAAAAATTTAAGATTGGATCTCTTCTCAGGCAGACCCCTTAGTCAACCATCTAGAGAGTCAAGTTGTCTTTATAGTGCCATTAATCTTTGAATCACAAATTATAACTTCACAAACCCATAATGGGACTAGAACATATGACTTTATAAGGAGGTAAGACAGCTAGAAAACTGCAGGAGATTCAACACCTCTGCAAATCTGAGTTGAATGCCTCATTTCTTACCTAATAGCTAGGACTTAACAAATATCTTTGACCAAAAATTTCTTCCTGGTCTTCAGACCTCTTCTGACTAAGATTTCCTAAGAAAACCTGTACTGCTTGTACATATATCCTCCTAATTCATTCCTGAATAAGATTTTGACTTCAACAAATCATCACTTTCCAATGCAAACCTGTTCAGTTGCAAAGTTCTCAACCATTTTGAATTGATATACATTCCCTGTTTTAGAGAAGAGGGGATATGATTTTTCCCTAAGCTGCCCTTAGGCACAGTTCTTCCTTCCACAGGCAGGCTGCCTTAGATCATATGAAAGGCTGTGAAGGATTATGGCTGGCATCATCTTTCATTTGTCACAGAGAGTTGAACAACACCAAAGCTCCAGGACTTAAGGGCAAAAGAGATTCTGAGATTTCTGTGTGTAATATAATACACCAGAACTTCATCTAACCTTTTAGCCAGGGAAAACAGGGTCAGCGGTGCTGTGCAGCCCCCACTTAGTACAGGTATACCTGCTCCACTGCTGCTGGAGCCGTGCCTCCAAAATTAGAGAAGTATTAGAAGAATTTGTACATCTTGCGCTGGTTTTAAAACAGAGTGTAAAAAATGTATTTCTATCGGAAAACAATTCTTTTGAGGAAAAAATACAGAAATCTAATAAGGAAGCTAGGTAATTTCTAATAGTATCACAAAATTTTTCTCTTCTTTTCTTTTTTTTTGAGAGAGAGACAGGTTTTAAAAAAAAACCCCTTTCATCTCTGATTCCAGGAAAAATAAATGAAAAAAAAAAAAGAAAAAAGAAGATGAAGGTGTGATGCATGACAATGTTCTTTAAGACAGTCAAGGAATACAATGATTTCTTAGCAAACCAGACCTTCTAGGAGAAAAAACAATTAAACAAACCAATCAAAAACCCTAGCAGCAAGTCAGTAAGACAAAGCTATTAAAGTTCTTGTGGTTATGCAATTAGAATAGTTGGGATGGACAGCTAAGGGGAATAAAAGGATGAAATATTAGTTACAAAAAGAAAAATTAAAAACTGAACAACAGTTTGTTTTTAACTGCTGAACAAATTGGTTACATTGGTCTACTATGCCTCATAAACTAATTGAATTCTAATAACTTCATATATTTTGTGTCTTCATCTCTCTGGAAGGAATATGAGGAGAGTACTATGAAGTTTAAAATACTGAAGAAAAAGCATTTTCTGAATACAGTTAGAAACTGTTAGAAACACTTCGCCACTGGTAGGAGGACTCATAGGCAGTTTTTCATAATTAATATTTGAAATTGGAGAATTTATTTTAACTGTTGAACAAATTGGTTACATTGGTATCTACTATGCCTCATAAACTAATTGAATTCTAATAACTTCATATATTTTGTGTCTTCATCTCTCTGGAAGGAATATGAGGAGAGTACTATGAAGTTTAAAATACTGAAGAAAAAGCATTTTCTGAATACTGTTAGAAACTGTTAGAAACACTTCGCCACTGGTAGGAGGACTCATAGGCAGTTTTTCATAATTAATATTTGAAATTGGAGAATTTACATCATATCTTTCTGTTCTCTTATTTAAAGATTTATTTGTTTCTCAGCAGCTTTCCTATGCACAGATTTATAAATCTGAATTTAAAATCCCCCTTCCATGAATAATTTGTAAAGCTTACTTGAAGTTCATTGTTACAGCAAAAATTCCTGTTCTAAATTTAATGAACTGTTTGTGACCCCACCTCAACATGATAGTTAATGAGGTATATTACTTCAGTGGGATCATATGGATGCTTCAAGTTACATATAATTCCAAGCTTTACTGATTGGGGATCTAAGCTGAGAAGTGCATTTTTATTATAGTTATCATCATCATTGTTGTGTATTTGATACATGTCTTACCGTGGCACGTATTCAGTAACCAGAGTCCTTTGGTTTCCTCTGCGGTAAAAATTTAGGGAAACAAAAATGTCCCTCCTGTGCTAGCACGCCTTGTTTTTTTTGGTTTACCTGTGCATTGCTTTTCTCATATCAAAGTTCAAGGTCAGCTCCAAGCTTCTTAACAGAATAAAATATCCCTCCTGTGCTAGCATGTCTTGGTTTTTTTGGTTTACGTGTGCATTGCTTTTCTCGTATCAACGTTCAAGGTCAGCTCCAAGCTTCTTAACAGAAGAACAAAATTAGCAAAACAAAATCTTGACACCTCAAGAGAAGGATAACATAAATTGTTCTAGGTTTAGCAAGTTCAGTGTTGGTGGCAGTGGTACAGCACCTCTCTCAGATGCCATCCATCCAAAAAGTTCATGGTGCTGAAAATAACTTCCTTGCCCGAAGAGAATTGCAGTTACGGGACATAGTCTGTACCTTGCTTTACTCTGCGTCTGCTTCCGCTCTCACTGGCTTTCTAGGACTATGGCAGTGTGTGCATGTGCCTGTCCTGTTGAGACAGGCAGGCTTGCCAGGTGAAGAAGGAGATGTAAATAGGAGCTGAGCTCATCTCTAGCCCATCCTGCTCCGCCTTGGACACCCACTGAGCTTTTAAAGAATACACTTTAAGGAAAAGGTTGTGGGAGAAACCGTCACAGATGTGACCTGATTTATAGAAGCTGCAGAGCAGATTGGTGGCAAAGATGAGAAAGCAATCACATTGATTTCAGTGTATATCAGTGTCTGTCCCCTATGTGCACCACGTTACAGTGAGCTCTTCTAAGATTGTAACAATAGATGCTAGGGCATGTTTCAAAGGGAAAAACGACTTTTCATACATGGAAGTGAAAGCATTGTGCTTAAATGCAGAAGTTCTCCTGAAAATGCTCACCAGCAATGAGTAAAAGAGCAGACTGCTCAAATACAAACCTGTTTGTTATTTGGATTTTTACTGTTTGAAAATATGGAAACTTCATTCATCAGTAACATTTGGTTTCAGTATTTCTGTTTGCTAAACATTTATACTGTGATAGTCTACCTTATGAAAACATAAGATTTTTTAGATATTTTATTGCTAATTATTATTTTGAATGTATTTAGTACACAGGAAGCAGTTCCTTGGTTGAGTTCAGTGAGCTAAAAAATGTCAAATAACTTCATAATCTTTAAAGTTCACTTGAGATTATGTATTAGAAAAATGTTCAGTAAATGCTAATTAACAATAATCTAGCCATATACAATGCAGCTTGATTACATTTACATATAGAAGAAAGTCTAATGCAAATGGCACAATCAGATACTTGTATTGATGCTGCACTGAACACAGTCTGTACAAAAGACTATTTTCTCTCCAAAAACAAGAGCTTTAAAACATCTTGGTACATAATACCTCCTCACAAGCAGACTATTTGTCCTTCAGTGCTGATTTCCGCATTTACCTGATTACATTCACTTTGGACACCCTCAAAGTGGCTGGGTTTTCAGAGTGAACAGTGGATAGTGGTAGAATTTGAGATATTTCTGAGGAAAATATCTTTTTTAAGGTAGCTGAGTCTTATTTGGGTTTACATATTTCTTTTAATGCACATAAGCCTCCATGTTACCAGCAGACAAATTATAGCTGTGCATTTTCAGTAGCAGTTTCTCACAGTTAAGAAATTCTGGCTTTATTCTACAGCAGCATTACTATTAATTTCATGATAAACATTACAGGGCATTTTCCTGTGTCGCCAGTCCAGAGACACATATGAGAATACCAGCAGTTGGTGACTGTATAAGCAGCACTGTGAAACCAAACATCTCATCCAAAATTTACCGAAATCAGGAAAAGTCTCCCTCTAAGCTCAGAAGGGTCCAGAAGGCTCCTGTGTATGTCTCCTTCACACAGCCTCAGAAATAACCCATAAGCTCCATAATAATTTTACCAGGACTAGAGCAGATTAAGGTGGCTGTTGTATACTTTATTCCCTGCTCCGGAGTTCAGCTGCCTCAATCTTCATGCATTTCCTGAGCGGGTCCTTCGGTACCGATAATACCCGGCTGCCCCTGTTCAGGAAGTGCAGTTCCAGGCAAGAGTTGAAATGCAGGACTGCTGGGACAGGTTCCTTCTAGGAAGCATGCGCTGTCATAATCTTGATGTTCTGCTGTGCACGGCTTCACTGATCTCGTTGCAGAGCTCTGTCAAAGCTACTAGGGATGAGCACGTAGGTACAGCTATTGAACTGCAGAGGCTGGTTCCCCGCCAGCCGGGTTTTTCACCTCTGCGGCACTGTTAAACTTCCGTCAGATCAGAGAACAAGCTAGGGCACAGGCTGTGATTCCCACTTTGCTAATGTGCAATGGAAACAATGTTGGTCATAAAATCCACCTTAGCTTATCTTCTTTAAAGGTATATCACTTGTCAAAATGGTTTTGAATTATGAACCATAAAATATTGCTATTGTTAAATCCTTCCTGTTCAAGATCCCTGTAGGGGATAAACACCTATAGGTTTATGGACAGGATAATTTCAGTTCTCTCATTCATAAAGAACTTCTTACGGATACTTTTGCCAGTGTCCATATCCATACTGGCAAAAGTAAGGATACTTTTTTTTTTAATTTAATTAGTGCAAATGGTTTTAACAGACTTAAGAGTATTATGCATAAAGAGGAGTAAAACCATTATTTTTTCCAGAAAAGTTACAGACAGTTGTATGGCCTGGAATGAACTGGAAATGATCGCTCTACCAGCATGATGGGATTACACTTCATAGAAGAGTATTGATTTTATATTTATGTTTCATATTTACATTTTGAATATAAAAAAAGGAGAGAGAGTTGTTTGGAATAAAATATTGCTCGTTTATGGTTTGTGTTTGTGAATGGTTTTCAAGTGATTTTACTTGTCTAAACACATACTAGTTATGGATTTCAAAACCATTTACACAATTTCAGGTTTATTTTGGGAATCTGATTGACCAGAAGAAGCTAACATAATCTTCGTTCTTTATTTAAATTAAAGGAATCAAAGAGTTCACATCTTAGAATATTTTGGAGAGACTATCTATGAAAAAGGTCAGGGGGGTTATACATAGAGTGTCTTAACGAAATGTCTCTGACTGATACTAGTGAATTCAGAAAATGAGCTTTGAAGAGGGGTTCTTGGAGAAATTCTGACAGGGGATTCAAATATTTTGAGGCAAAATCCCCAAAACCTCTTCAAGTTACCCCCAAAATGCAATGATGTTTCCCTGTAGAAAACAGCTTTCTCCTCAGGCAGAAAGTGGTGGTATCACATTTTACCTAACAACTGCACTCAAGGAAACCCTCCTCTCAGCAACTCCATTTGAATTGATCGCTGGACTGAAAAAGGCACTGCCTAATCTTTTGGCCACACCTCAGGCTGGTTTTTGTTAGTGGAGGGACATCTCTGTTTCAGCATTTTCATACTTGCCTTTTTTCACAAAAAAAGGTTCATAATTTAGTATCTAAAACCAATAAAGATACCCCAAGTTAAACAGTTTGATATGTATATATTACTAGCTGGAGTGGAGTGGTCTTATGTCTGAATACACTTTCATTTCTATTGACTTGCATTCTTTGCAAATGAAATATATCATGATGTACTACTTTGAACTTATTGCTGTATCTCAGGAGATCTATCTCAACAGTAATGAACGAAGCTGACTGTTACTTAGTCCTCTGCAATTTGGGCAGATGCTTTAATGGCTATCAGATATTTAATCTTAATATTAAAGTCATTCTAGGAGTGAGTTAACCTTCTTTTCATCAGCTGGCTTGGATAGAAAGGTTACATTTGGCACTAGAAGTTGTAGTGCCCTCCTATTACATGGGCTACCTCCCAAAGCAGCGTCACCAGCATTTTCAGATACGAAGTCAATAGGGAGATTTTTTCTCTACATGTCTTAAACTTCCTCATCATTTGATTCATCTGACTGGCTGTGCTTTGGCTTCTTTTCATTTAATAACATGTAAGTCTTGTGTGTATCAGTTGCCACCTAAATAACTTGCATGAGATATGCTTGTGGTGAAAAAGGTGAGACAATCATGCAGCGGTGCAGAGAAGAATGGTAATTCTGGAATAATCAAGCACAATTCCTCAAGAGAAGCAGTTTTCTTTATTTTCTGGCTTTGCCTGTCTGGGTCAGGAAGGGTGGGCACTGCCACCCAGCCCCATGTCTGCTTTTTTGCTGATTGGCACTATAGGTAACAGCAGCTGTTTGTGTGGCTCTTTTTTTCTCTGTTGTTGAAGTCTTCTGCCAAGAGATCCAAGAAAAAAATATTCGTCAGGCTCTTTTCTATTGTTGCAGAATTCACTAGAAGCTGAGTTAAGATCTTCTGCTTTCCCATCTTCTGTGTTTCGAATGCAACAGACCAGATGCACATGGAAATAGTTACAGCGAATGCAAATAGCCCTTGTAGTATAAGCTGGTTTTGTTAAAAACACAAAAATAGGTTTCCGTTAGAAAAAAAGTAAGATCTTTGGCAATTATTTAAAATTATTGAGAAGCTGTAAGGTCAGAATCAAGGTAAAGATTCTTTTCAAGTAGTAGGAATTTGGCAGTAAGAATGTTTATTATAACCTAATCATATTTGTCACTAGTGTAAATTTAGGCAAGATACTGCTTCTGTTTTTACAGAAGAAATGATGCCAACAATCTAAATTTTGCTGAAAAATGTGTTCTAATTAGAAGCAAAATAACTTTCTTCTTTCAATGAGCTAGGTTTCCTAGAAAAAATGCCCAGTATTTTTTTAAAGTACGACTAGTTACAGTTCTTGTGAAATATCATCTTTTACTGCTTTTTTTTACGAGATTTATATTCATGCTAGATACTATCAGCGAGCAAAAGATCAAAAATATCTGAAACCCACCTAATAATCGTATATGCACATTTACATTTTCCCCATAGTTTTCAGAATTTAGAGGAAGCTAAGCCTGGTAAAGAGCATTACAAGCAGATTCTGTGTATATATATAAATTGCAAATCAACTTTCTACCTAATCTGAAACCAATTTACAGATTTCTACCAGAAGGGGGTGCTTTGCGCAAACTGGTGCTCAGGAGTCCTAAAGAGAAAACACTGAAGCCTTTTGCCAAAACGTGGCACTTGATCTTCCATGTACCCTTTCAAAAATTTTAAATATGTGTATACATATCAACCTATTTTCAGTTACCAAAGCCTGCTCAGTCTTTGAGCATGTAAAAGCATTTAATAAAACAAATGAATTCGTTTTGGAACTAGCTAAGTCTTCAAAAAGAACTCCTGTGTTAGATGAATGAAGTATCATGGAAAGATTTGCTTACTTCAGTTGTACTTGGGAAGACCAGTAGCTGAGAATGTTTTCCCAAGGTTTTCTGGCACAACTGTTGGGTTTGGTTTTTTGGGGGGCGGGGGGGGGGGCTGGGGGTTTTTGTTTTTTTTTTTTTTAATAAAGCAGCTAGAGTTTGTAGGGGTTTAATTTAATGTGGAATACAGTGCCATTGCACATTTGCCATTTTTGGTACAGTAATCAGAATACTTATTTAACAGGGGGAAAAAAAAGAGTAGTGTTTCGAATGCAACAAAGAAATCCATTAAGCACAAGTTACCTCTAAACTACCACTGAGTTTGTTTGTGCCAGTACTGAATATTAAGCAGTAGCTGTTGAAGCACTGTCAAAGACTAGTTTCTGAGTTTTGAATTATAAGAAGCATACTGTCATAGATGATAAAGTATATAAAAATGATCAGTCAGTCACTTTGCCAGAGTGATAGAATATTTTGAACTCTGCCCAGGAAAGCCAAACTTGGCCAGATGTATTATGGGTATTATTTAGATGCAATTGAGTTGCACTTTATAATGTTTTCTACTATAAATATGTATTTTTATTGTATTATAAAATATAATCCTTCTTCCAATGTACTTTTAGGTCAGTTCTGTTAATAGTGGGGCTTTAAATATGCTGAAGTATAGCTAAAGCATATTGAAAAATGAAAATAAGTAGTGTTTATCTTCAAGCTGCAATTAAGGTTCATGTGAAGTTAATGTTAGGTTTTCTACATGAGATATACATCTCCACAAAGTCATATAGATACAAAATGAATAATTAACAGCATAGATAAATCCACTCTTGTCACAAATAGACTAAAGTAAGAACAAATGTCCCAATCAACCTGCACGTTAATATTTTTTATTACTTTTAGAAATGTGAAATAGAATGGCAAACATTTCCAAGCAGTGATAGAATCAAACACTATGTGTCTCTTTAGGAGTCCATGAGGAAAAAATCTCAGGCAGATTGTTAACACCTGTGCTATTTGCCTTTAAGGTAAGTGGGGTGAGTGAGCCCTTTTTGGAGGGAGATATGTTCGAGGGTTTTTTTAATGTTTTGGGGGAATTTGCGAAGGCTGCTGATGTTGGAAGTGCCCTGTTCATGTAAGAAGTGGATAACCAGATGTCAAAAGAGACAGAAGAAACTGTCTAAGAATGTGGATGGATTTTGCAGCTCATGAAGCTGGTAAGTCAAATTAAGCCTGAAAGCAGGGGTGTAGCTGCAGTGTTCCTCCCCGGTGGGCAGGAAAGCAACTGTTTGTAAATGCCTTCATTTTGGTCTGGTTTCGTATAGTCATTTCAAGTTTGTACTTAAAGAATGAACTACCCTGATTTTAATTTCAGTAAAACCAAGCTATATCTGATTTCAAAAGCCTTTTGGTCTGCTTTGGGGCACTCCCTCTAAGTTCTAACAAGCCCAGCTCAAGACTTCAGCCTGACTAGGAATCTACCATGTACACTGTACCGTAAAGCAGTAGATTAAAAAATTATTAGACAACTACATTAATGTTAACTGTAGGTCTAAAACAGCAGGGGTTTTTACCTTATGAAACGTTACTTCTGGCAATTCTTTTTTTTTCTTTGTAGGAGTTGAGGAAGGTCAGTGTCTGAACCCTAGAAGGTTAGAATATTCTTAATCCACCCCATTGCAGAGAATGATGAAGTAAGAGTATGGGAGTAGGGATGATCTCAATTCTCAGCAATCATTTTGATTATCACTCGTTCTTAAGCCACAGCACAGCATACCGTCAAGCATGCAAAATAGTATTCTGTTGAGTTTTACATAACAACTGGGAAAGGAATATGTGAGCTCCCTGTGCAACACAGAAAATGCTTTGGATTAAGTGAAGGTTAGCCAGGGAGGTCTTGGCTTCACATTCATGCTGAGCTGCTACTTTACAGCCTGATCTTGGTAAAGTCACTTGACCTCCTTGTGCCTCAACTTAAACTAGTTGGCAAAACTAGTTAAAAAGGAGAGCCTTGCTGACCACCAGGTGCTGTCATTGAGCTGAGCCCTTCTGGGCAGATGTCTTAAAAAATCAGCAGCCCACCATTTAGGGTGGTAACGTGCAGCTGATGAATGATGCAAAGATGATAGATGGTTCCTTATTTCCGTTCTAAATTCTGTTCTTTTAGTAAATTAATAATGTCATCTATACCAGCTAGACCACAGTGTTCACCTTTGCAGCTGCTGTGCTTTATTACAGCTTCCCTTTTTGCTTGGCTCTGTCCCTTTTCATTTTTCATTACCAGACCTGTAGTGGTGGCATTAAGAAATTAAGGAAAAAATTGAAACTAGTAATGGTAGAATGAATTCCCGGTGTATAATTTATTGGTATTTCTATGGTGTGGGCAGAGTGACTCATATTTTCAGCAAATTAAAAAAAAAACAAACAACAGGGTAAGGGAGGAGTGTTATTTCTGTTTTCTCATTAAGGGGTTTGCTGTAAGTTGAATGGAAAGTCCTTGGCAGCTGATAGAAAAAAAGTGTTTTGGATTTGTGTTTTGTGCTTAAACCATGGACTCATCTTTTCTGTGCATCTTCTGAACCCCAGACTGTGAAGGGCAGAAAAGGAAAAGTAGCTATATTGTTTTCATATCCACCTTATATTTGTGTGTTCACTGGAATTGCTAAATATTTCTATATAGAGTTCTGCTGCTCATATTTAACTACAGGCTTTGGAGTGGTCACACAGCTTGATAATCTATAAATGGGGAATTAACTGTCAAGAACTGTAAATATTTTTCTAAGAGGGAAAAATAAATATGGGTTTAGATGACACATTGTAATAAGGACATGTTTTTGATTGTGAATAGCTCATTATAATTCCATATATTCAGTGATTTTTTTTTTAAGTTATCATTCTTGTTCATCCTGACTAAATATGTTGGCATAAATATGGGCAGTTAGTGTTCTGTGTCATCATTTATCATTTATATAGCACTGTAACTGTTAATGGTCCTTTATAATGTACAGAAGTATACTAAACAAGAACCATAACTCTGCTGTCAGGAGCTTATGAACTCTGAACCAAATATTTAGACTGGTTGATGTGAAGTTCAGATAAGTCCTCTTTTATATGATGCTTGTGCACTGAATTATCTCATAAAATGCTTGGTAATCTAACCTTGCTCTAGCAAAGCATTTAAATCTAGTTCCAAACAGGTAAGTAGCCCTAATGAGACTCACGGAACTTCATGTTAAGGGGCTATATATATGCATGTGTGTGCATGAATTTACCTAGTATAGGGCAAAAACATTCTGAACTACCCCAGAATGAGATTGGGGTAGTCAGTCCCATAGATGATTTGATTTTGATATTGAATAGAGTTGGGAGTGTGTGACAAAATTCTTGTGAGTGAATTGCATGTTGACTGAATTTTTCTTCTTAATCCTGTCAAGAAGATTTCTGTGGGTCCTCCTGGCTCCTCTCTCCCCATGCTAAAACTTCAGACACAATGAACCTTTAAATCTGCATGCCATACACAGTTTCAGTGACTCTGGACAACTGGGTGGGACCAGCACTACTGCACTGTACTTCAAGAGACATTTGGTTATTTTACTAGAAATTGGCTATTCCTGAGTCTGGGCGAGGACTTGTCCTTTTTCCTTGCCTTTCCACCACTGCTTTCTTGAAGCGTTTTCCAACAAAGATGTCACGTGCATTAATTTTTATGGACCCTAGACCTACTTTATTTGTGGCAACACGGGTGAAGAAGGAAAGAAAAACAAGAAAAGAAATAAAGGAAAAAGGCAGGCTATAAAACTTGCAAGCTGATGCTTAGGCAAGTGTCCCAAATATTTTTGTCACCCCCACCCTCAATATGCTATTGTAGAAACCATCTGAATACTTAGTATTTCAATCTTTAAATCTTTGCGGTACTGTTGTATCATGCAAAATGCAATCTAACTGAGAATTTATGGATGTATGGGGCTGAACTAGGTGATTTTAAAGCTCCTTTCAAACTACATGGTTCTGGGATTGGACACCTGCACTCTAAGTGCATTGAGGACAGCAGCACTACTCAATATTGTAAAAGGCTGCAATTCTTCATCAGCTTTTTAAGACTTGGCTAACCCAAATAAATGATGTACCTTATGCAAATTTGCAATGTCAAATGTGTTGAACAGACCCATTAGGAAAGCACCATTGGTAACATCCTTCTATCATAGAAGCAAAACCTATGCTTTTTTCCTAGTCATGACATTTTATGTTGTTGTTGTGACATCACTTTGTTTATTGTTTTTGTGCATTAGAATGTGATTTTTTTTGTATCACTCAGCAGGTCTTTGTACTTTGTTGTATCCAAACTATTTCTTTGAGCTGTTTATCTGCAGTACAGGGGAAAGGCTAAATAATTGTCTAGGTGCATCACTTGAGTGCATATAAAGAAGTAAAAGCTTTGCCAAAGAAAAACCTTTTTGCTAAACCAAATTTCAGTTTTTCAGTAACATAATAACAATATTATAGTTGATACCTTCCTATATCTGGCCTCAATCTTTCTTTTTCCTCTTCATTTGTGCCCCTCTGTTGGGGCACAAGAAATCAAAAAGTTAAGAACCAAATCAGGTATTTTAATTGTTCTGCCTTAGCATTGCTCACTTTATGTTCTTGGATTGACAATTGTTTAATTATTTTTCCCCTTTAAAAAAGTCCTTTTAATATAAATTAAGCATTGCTTATTTGCTATAGCAATAAAAAATGAAGAAAATTGATAGTAATAAATTTAGCTACCAAGCTACAGGACACTCTGAGATGTGTTGCTGGAAATCTCTCTAGCCCTGCTCTTCTATTTTGTAAAAATAGTTCAGACCAAGAATCTCACTTCCCACATTAATGTTAAATCATCAACTAAAGAAGGTATTCTGGCCCTCTTTTTCTCTGTCAATAATTTTATTTTTTTAAATATATTTTATTCTATGAGGGAAGTGCTCTAAAAGGAAAAAAAATCAAACAGTACCCTCAAAATCATCATTCAGTAAGGTAATACTGTAGTGAGCACTGTGACTGATCAAAGGCCAAAAGCCTGAGTTCAGATTCATTTCATACCTGAAGAATATGGCACAATCCTGCACCTCCCTCTGGAGAAGTTCTAAAACTTTGGAACTGTGTCACATTTCCTGGGAAACTTTCCTATCCTGGTTTTGTGATTCCACTCTTGGAAATTTTGTCCCAAACAAACCAACTGCATAAATGTCATCTGTTTTCACATTGGCTTTAGTGAAAACCATACGGTTTTTCTCACCCCATCCCACTTCTCTATCCTGAATAGCTGTACTACCGAAGATTTCTGCAGCCTGAAACTTTGCAGCACTTTGACTCTTCCCATCTGAGTTCAGTGCCACCTCATCCACGTACTTTCTACTGTCTACTCAAAATGGGCTGGCTGCTACATCTAGCCAGCTAATCTCAACTGAGGCATGCCTGTGTTACTGTGAATAACAACAGTCCATTTCAGGAATACTAGGTTTTTTCCTTATTTTTCAGCCCTGCAAACTGTAAGCATTCTGATACCTAAGGGCATGTGGAACTCTTTGTCTTTCTCTTGAAATGAGAACTTTGCATGACTGTGCTGTGGCTTCAATATATGCCAGGGGTCAGTAAAGGTAGGGCTTCCAGATTGAAGGTGTGATTTTTTGGTTTCCTGCTTAAGGTTGAAAGAATGCAGGCTCCTTTCTGTTTGCTGCAGTTTTCTTTTAATGTTGCCCTTAATATTGCATATGGGAAACAGTGGATTTTTGACTGTGCGCAAGACAACATAAAGGCTTCATAGCACTTAACTTGTTTTAACAGTTTCTCAGTATTCTGCAAAATGTTAATTGGCATCATTCACAGGAACTGATCTATAACTTAAGGTCTCTCAAATCCAGATTCTGACCTGTTTATTAACAGTGAATCGTATCTCCCTCTGTTTAGAAAATGAATATACTTGATTTAGGAATTATGCATGCAGAAAAATTACCACTAGCAGTGTTTTTTTGATTATTCCTTATCAGTTGATTTTAGAAAAGTGGTGTCACTGACTTTTAGCATGGTGCAGTTGGAAACCTAAATTGGGGGTGGTTGGTCATGTTTTAAGTAAAACATTTGGTTTCTTAAGAGTGGAAGGTTATGCAGAGATGCATTGCCAGACACCATGGCTTTCAGGATGAGCAATAACTTGTTGAGTGCTGTTAACTTGGTTGCTAGTGACTGTCCATCTGTGTCAGGAAGTAGGGCAGAATCTAGATCAAGGAGGGCTCAAACTTCATTGTAGATTACCCTAAAAAATGCAGATTGTAAATAATATGGAGAAAGAATGCAAAGCAATTAACAAGGTTTTAATTCTTAGTTGAGATGAGCAAGGGACATCAATACTGCCTGTTGTGAATGTGATTTACCTACAGTATCACTTGTCAACTCTTAATGCTACACAACTGGAAATCTGTGCTGCTTGTAAGAACCGGAGCAGCTTTTAGCATGAGATTGTGATTAATGTGATTTACAAGTTCTTACTTCCCAAATTACATGGCAAAAATTATTCACAGCTTAGTATGATTCTCTGGTAACTGTTGTTGTGCTACTTATATATTATCGCTTATTTAGAAGGGGATTGTTTGGGATACTGTTTTAATACCTCTAAGTTTATATGTTGACATGCTGAACTTTAAGAGAAGTGGCAATAGAGGATGCTTTTTTCTTTTTTTTCATTTGGTGCATCTCTCTTCTTCAAAGTCATAAAACCTTAAAATAAGGCAGCATTTAGAACTGGAATGAAAATTTAACAGCTTCAGGAGGACAAAAAACTATGATATCTTTTACCCTCTCCTTTTTCCTCCCCCTCCAGTGTTTTTAGGCCTGTTTTTACACTGAGGAATTGTAAAGGAGCCTTCCTGCCCTCTCCCCATCCCTGCCATGACCTTCCCCTTTGAGTTCCTTGGCCTGTGAGCCAAATTGACTCAGTGTTAGGCAACAAACAATCCATTGGTATTGCCTCTGATTTAAACTCCTTAACTTTATGTGCCTTATTTTCATTGCTGAATAGTATGAGGGATCTACACCTAGGATTAAACTTCTCTTTTGGGCAAGCCCTATGGAATCGGGCCAGCGTAGAAGCAGGTACCAGGCAGCCAGCTGCAGCAACAGTTAATGCTGGGCTGCAAACGTGCTTTTAGTTTGTCTGAGGAAGCTGCTCTTTGTTGGCTGTCAAAGCAGGTAAATCCAGGATTCTTGCAGTTACAGCTTTCCAAAAAAAGCAGAAAGGTTCACTAGGCAAAAGTGAATGGTGATGTGTTAAAAAGAAAAAAAAAAATTCTGTCTCCTTTGTTATATCAGTGTAACATATTAGAAATCAGGATTAGGTTGAAAACTTGGAACCTCCAGAACTCTGAAAGTATTAAAATGAGTAACAGCTTTGAACACTGAGCTATAGGACGATGCTGTCAGCTGGATACTATTTTATTCATGAAGTGCCAGCTGTCCAGTTAGGCTACTTCCTCAACTAGACTGAAGTTGACTGGAGCACAGGTTTCCCCTTACATAGGCTGAAGATCAGCCTTCTTTCTTAGTGGTGTAAGATCACTGAATTGTAAGGGGGCAGGCTAAGTGTTTGAAGAGTTTTACTTTTCATAACACTAAACTACTTCCATTGTTTGAAACAGTACAAGGGGTTACTTTAAACAAAATATAAGCTGACCTGAAAAAGAACAGCAGACAACTTACAATGAATTCCAAAGACCCTGTCCATAGACTTGATCTAAAAGGAATTAGTAACTCAACCAATATAAGAATAAGTACCCGAGGGTGGCTATTTAATTGGTTTTAAAAAAAATGAGATTTAATTACTATACGCAGACTAAATATCTGAAAACTGTTCAAAAAGTTGTTATCATTTTTTTACCTCTGAAATTTAGGGAAATCCTCTGAGAGGTGAGCTAGATGCAATAAAGGCAAGAAAGTTTAGAAATGGGAAAATAGTTGTTAAACAACACTCCTTCTGGAGATACTTATTAAGAGGCAGCAGACTCCAACAGCATCCTCCTTATAGGAGGAAAAAAACAGGCTCAGAGAAATTTATATCAGTGAGTATACAAAAATGTTCTTGGATAGCTTCTGGCTCTGAAGATCAGCCATACCACCCTTTTGTTCCCACATCTGTATATGTCTTCTCCTGGGAGGTCTTGGAGAATGTGCATTTAGCTTGCTGTTTAATCGTATCTCTTGAACAAAGCCATGGTTAGTCTCACAGCAAGAGTAGCAAAGGCAAGCTGATGATAACTAAACAGTAGAAAAAAAACCAAACAATAACAAAAGGATAAAAACAATTTCTGGAGTCTTCTGCTTAGTACTATTATTTTTTTTAATACAGTGCTTGAGTTGGTTTTCAGTAACATTTAATTTTCCTAACAGCATGTTCTACCAAACACAGTTGAGTTTATCCTGTGAAAGGCCTCAGAAAGACTGTTTTCTTCCACTTGATAAGTGTTTGCAGTGTCAATTCCCAAATGTATCTTGGTGCTCAGCAAGAGGGCTCGGTTCTGGGACTGGTCTTGTTCAA
>NW_010535319.1:0-267 GCF_000687285.1 Phaethon lepturus
CCTTGTTCACCCTTACGTGAGCTGTTTAATAATACTAATTAACACTGTTGGTGTATTATGGGGTTTGTGAAATCTGGTCTCATCCTGGTGTAAGAGAAGACAACTTTTGGGTGAGGTGATACTGAAATGTGCCCTGAGCGGCCATTCACTGGGTGGCAGGGCGTATGGAAGGATTTGGGCAGGTTCCTAGAATGGTTATCACCTCCTGTAACCTGGGACTTTACGCTTGGACAGGAAAGCAACCCTGGCAAACTGATGCAAAAAACG
>NW_010535319.1:421-808 GCF_000687285.1 Phaethon lepturus
CAGTTCGGTACTCTCAGAGGACTATGGTTGAGGCAGGGACCCAAACAACAAAAATTACTGTAATTGTCCCAGTAGTGAAAAAGAAACAGCTGACAAGAACAACAGGTCCATACCATTGCTTAGTAAGGGAGGAGGAAGAAGAGGAAAGGTTTGATCAAGAACCTGTTCCTTCAACAAGGAGATTGGAGGAAGAAGTGAGAGAATGCAGACAGGAAGCGGAAATTACCCGGTCCCTGACCTCATCAGAACTTCAAGACATGTGGAAAGGTTACAGCTACAAGCCAGGTGAGCGGATTGCTGCCTGGCTGCTCCAATGCTGGGATAATGGGGATGACAGTCAGCAACTGGAAGGGAAGGAAGCCAAACAGCCCGGGACCCTCGCTCGAA
>NW_010535319.1:1117-1549 GCF_000687285.1 Phaethon lepturus
GGAAGATGCTAGAATCTGCCCCTGTGTCTGATGGGGCCAGTGCCAGCTGGCTCCATGAAGGACCCGCTGTTGGCCAATGCTGAGCCAATCCGCGACGCTGGTAGTACCTCTGTGATATCATATATAAGAAAGGGAAAAAAACGGTATGCGGCATTTGCAGCTGGAGAGAGGAGTGAGAATAAGTGAAACAACTCTGCAGACACCAAGGTCAGTGAAGAACGTGGGGGAGGAGGTGCTCCAGGTGCCAGAGCAGAGATTCCCCTGCTGCCCGTGGTGAAGACCATGGTGAGGCAGGCTGTCCCCCTGCAGCCCATGGAGTTACACAGTGGAGCAGATATGCACCCTGCAGCCTGTGGAGGACCCCACGCCAGAGCAGGTGGATGCCTGAAGGAGGCTGTGACCCCACGCTGGAGCAAGCTCCTGGCAGGGCCT
>NW_010535319.1:1569-1961 GCF_000687285.1 Phaethon lepturus
TGTCCCTCTACGGCTACCTGAAAGGGAGTTGTGGTGAGGTGTGTGTTGGTCTCTTCTCCCAAGTAACTAACAATAGAACATGAGGAAATGGCCTCAAGTTGCGCCAGGGGAGGGTTAGACTATATATTAGGAAAAATTCCTTTACTGAGAGAGTGCTCAAACATTGGAATAGACTGCCCAGGGAGGTGGTGGAGGCACTATCACTGGAAGTATTCAAAAAATCTGTGGACGTGGCATGTCAGGACATGGTTCAGTGGACATGGTGGTGTTGAGTTGATGGTTGGACTTGATGATCTTAAAGGTCTTTTCCAATCCTAATGATTCTGTGATTCTGTGAAGGTGTTTTAAGATTTGGTTTTAGTTCTCATTATCGTACTCTGATTTTGACTGGC
>NW_010535320.1:0-11276 GCF_000687285.1 Phaethon lepturus
CCATTCACCACAACTCTCTAGGCTTGGTCGTCCAGCCAGTTCTTATAAATAAATACAATATTTATTGGGAAGGAAGTGAACAAAAGTATTTCTAGGGAAAAATGAACTCACCTGTTCTCTCTGTCATCCTCTAGCAGCTGCAGTTTATAGTAAGAATTTGTTCCTTTCACAATATCTACTAGGCCCAGGGTTGCACTGAAAATCTTCCCACCTTTTTCAAAGACATGAGCAGAATCCTCCAAACCTACAGAGAAGAAACAAGTTAGAACACATAGGTTACCATTTTAGGTCTCCTTCCTACATTTGCGCTCACACAAATGTTTCATGAAGTACTTTAAATCTTAACAAAAATACCGCAAAAACAGTGACCACATGCTCATTCAAAACTACTTGAAGCATGTTTTCTTTTTAATGAATTGTGAGCACGCACCTTTAGATACACTGGAGTGAACCTCAATCCAGACTACAGAAAAAAAAAATGTAACTTTTGAAAAAGTACCATCTGAGAACTAGTATTTAACACTGCATGACTGCCTGGAGGAATTCTCAAGAGAGGTACAGCTCTGCAGGTGTCATGTTAGCAAATGGACTGAAAAACCAAAGGTTGGCCTTGGATGCAGTATGAATTCTCAGAACAATGTCCGTGCACCATAGGTTTAGAGAGTAGCACCAGCTGCCCCCAAAAAGGTTTGGAGGCAGATGCTCAAGTCAGACCCGTGGCTTCCGCTGGCTGGGCCTTTATTCGCCCCACTGACAGATGCTCCTGAAGATGAACAAGGTGCACTCCTTAGTTTACGTGGTCCTTCTGAAAGTTACACTAGAAAATCCTCGAATATCCAGCTTTGGATGTCAATCAATATCCTTTCTTTGACAGCAAGAAAAAATGGTTTAAAAATGCACATTCCTTTTACGGAACCTTTATCCTTTTGCAGAAAAGGGTTTTGAACATGATCATGCATCCTGAAGACTGTGTGTGGTGCAGGCACAGCCATTGTTATCACTCACCAGAATCAGGATCTACTGCTGCTCCACCCTTAACTGTTAGCTTCATTTTCTTTTCAGACTTGCTAGGTCCTGCGGTGAAAGAGAGTTAATTTTTTTCCTAGGCAGGCAACACAGTCTGACTTGAACCAACATTTAAATTCTCAATTTGCGTAATTATCACCCTAAGGAGACTTCAAATCAGATTCCCAGAATATGAGCACAGTGACTTCAATGGCTTTTTTTACCTGGCTTTAGCAGCCAACTGACAGCCCTCCCCCCCATCCCCTCAATTAAATGAAAAATAAGATCTCCCCAGATTCTATCTATCTCCTTCCTTCTGGCCCCAAGGGGTGGGTCATATCATTTTTTCGCCTGCACAGCAGATAAACACAACCACAAACGTGACTTTTAAGTGGGATTTAAAAACCACACAGGGTGTGTGGGAGTGTTCAGGTCCCCTGAAGATCCTACTGCTGTGAGACAGTCTGGCAGTAACATAGTCAATTATATGACAGAAACCTACACTTGGAGGACATGGAGGAGAACGGGTTCTGAAGATAGGTGAGCAGATCTGACGGTTTTGTTCACTGTCCAGCATTAATAATGCAAGCTCTCTATGGCATTGGTAAGGAATGCCATTGGTGTTGGCTATTTTTCCTCCTCCATTAAAAAATGTTACGTTCTAAACCAAGTAGAACAAAGACCCAGTGTTCTGGACCCCAGTATTTTCTCACTTGCTAACACCCCTTGGGGGTCATGGTAGTGTCTGTCACATTTTGGTGCCCCAACACCTCCTTGGAGCTGCAACACTGACCAAACTGGCAGAGAAGCTGAGTCATTATGAGGAAGAGCCTAGACTGATGTCAGGGAGCCTGGGCACATACAGCACAGAAGACATCTGAGGCAAGACTGAACCAGAGGAAACAGGAGCCAGCTCAGAAGACAGCTTCACATTTACTGAAAGCTAGTCTTGCCCTCAGGTCTTATTATTTAAATTTATTATGAGAAAAAGGACAGAGAACTCAAGGACAGGGCAAGGATAGACTATATCCAAGTTTGCTTCGTGCATGCACAACATTAAACAGGCCTGCGGAGAAACAACCACTTTATTCTTCACCTTGTTCTTCTTTGACTTTCCCAGCACTCTTCATACTTGGAGGCTTGCTGCACTTCCCATCCACAGCCATTTCCTCATGCTCCATTTTCACCTCCGCACCCCAAGGCGAAAGCGCATGGAGAGACACAAGCTCCTGAAAGTCCTTGCTGGAGGATTTCACGTCCTGAAGAAACCTCTCTGAGACCACACGGACTTTGGCCTCTTTCACTTCTTCCATCTTCTTGCTCATTTTCTCCACATCTTCTGTAGAGGCAGGGTGGGAAATGGAGAGAAAAAAGCATCAGTGAGGTTTCAGACTTTAGCCCCCACCCTCTGTCCATGATTCAGGGCTCTCTGACACTTTGAGGAAACACACTTCCACCACATTTTGAATTCACTATGTTCTTTGGAGAGTAAAATCCCCATCGGCTCAAAGCTGCAGCTTGGGCTACAGCAGGAACACTCCCGTTTACCCGGTCCAGCTCTCCTCTTCCCAGAGCAGGACTAGGGCTGTACAGTCCCTCTGGGATCTCCTGGCAGGTGGGAGCTGATCTCCTAACTCTGCAACCAGTTTGCACCTCAACTGCAACAGGGAGCAAGAGTAGACCCTATGCTGCCAGCAGAGAAAACTACTGCCTTCAGGCACCGACAGTCAGCTCTGCAGTTTCTCCAAGGCACGCATGGACACAGCCCCCAGCACCTGCAATCCCAACAAGGGTGGCTTGCACACCAACACAGTCTGCATACAGACCCAAGCTCCAGCTACTGCAGACCTGACAGGGCCTTATGGCACAACCCACAGCATTAATGAGCTAGGTAAGTAAAACTCAAATAGCACACATCTGTCTTTACTTTTCCAAGCAAACTAAGGCCATGTACACACACAAAACACTCCCCTAATCTAAACACTGATCCCCAGAGAGCTCTGAGGACACATGTCCTCTGTAATCCGCTCAGGTCTATTACCAGTGCTACCAGTAACTAAGGCATAGCTGCTCACTCTGTGTGCTGATGCACAGGGTGGCCTTGTTAGCTGTTGTTGTCATTTTTCCTCCCAGCTCCTCCACAATGCTCTTCACCTCCTCCTTGTTCTTTGACAGCTTTCCAAGAACCAGGATCTTCATGTTGGTCAGTGGTTTGTCTAGGGGTTCAGAAATAACACAGCATGTTAGCAACAGGCACAGAGCACCCCAGACAAATAACAAGCACAGACAGCACCCCCACACTCAGGACAATCAGCCCAGCTGACAGGGAGACAAGGGTCCAAGCAGGTCTGACCTGCACTAAGCAAGCGGGAGGAAGCTCCCCTTCAGCTAGGAAAGGCAACAAAACTCAGGACCCACCAACAAACAGAAGGGATGAAAGACGGGGAAGATAAGATACATAGGCACACAATTTGCCTGACTTTTTTTTTTTTTAAAGAAAAAAAACAAAAAATCAGTCTGCTTCAGCACTGTGCTACTACGTACTCTGCTCTGCTTCCCTTTTCCTTTCATGCCTGGACAGCATGGGAGAAATTCACTGTAACATGAAAGGAAAAATTCCTTTTCTTCAAAAGGAAACATGTTTTTGAGGGGCTGGAGAAAGATTATCTCTCAAGCAACCATGTTGCTGTATTACAGTATATTTGTCTTGATCTTATAGGCAAGGTTGTATCATGCAAACCCCATAACAAGTCAGGAGCAAACTGGTAACCATGTGAAGGCTCCCTCACATCATCATGTTAACACTTTGTAATGCAGGTGGGTCCAGGACATGGCAAGTGTCTAATTGCATATCTGCACTGCTAAAGATAAATGCTATTAGCTCTGAGGGTTTTGTTTCCTCTACTCCCCACAACTCAGACTGGTTAGGTTGCTAGCAAACAAAGTAACCTGGGTTTAATTCTGGTCAATAGTTAGAATTTACTTTCAGGGCACACTGGGGCTGGAATCAACTTGCCAGTCAGAACCAAGACCTGGGTTACTTTGTCTTCATTGCTAAATTAACATGATCTGGCTAAAATTAGCTGTGCAGAATTACTCCCACCCTTTTCACTAAGTAACAATAATCCCTGGCTCCCAAAACTACAGCCAGGGCTAAAAAGGCTGAATAAGAAAGAAGTCAGCACAGTTCTTAGTGGACAGGCTGTTATCACCAAAGCATGCAACTCATTCCAACAGTCTACGGGGAATTCCTGGAGTCCAACCTTTTGCCAATTTGTGGGCTGGAGACAGCATCTCTATTTTGCATAAGGGGAGTCAGTGATTGGTAAAGCCAAATCCCAACGGAGTATTTAGAAGGTTTAAAAAAAAAAAAATTCTTGCCCTTAAAACCTAACACTGGATGTGGAATTATCTGGCATTATGGATATCCCTGGATGTTCCCAAAGAAACCAAGCACAACGGCATTTCATAGCAGGTCTCCCTTGGGACACATTCTGCAACACGGGCCTTTAAATTTCTGATTCATTGCAAACACATTATTTCCTCACCATCAACAAATATCCAAACCAATTTGTTAGAAAACAACCAGGATGTTGAGTACACGTACCAGGGCAACCCACCATATCAGGGTCTACCTGTGCTAGGGTAATGAAGCACATAAGACTGCTATGCTGGTGCTCACCAGGACAGCTCTGCCTGCTCAGGGCGAGGAGAACAGCATGCCTGTTCAGGGTGGCATGTTAGTCCAGCTGGGAATGGCATTACACACCATCCTGAACATCACTGACCCATGCCCAGCCAGCTGCTTACCTCTGGGTGTGGACACGGTCTCTGTCAGAGGAGCAGATGCAGAAGGAGGAGGCACAGAGTTCACAGTTGCAGCATCTGGAGGGAATGCCCTGTCCTGCTTCTTACACTTAAATTTCTTCAGGTAAGGAATTTCCCGAAACTCCTGTGGGATGGAAGCATAAGCAGCGTTTAAAAACAACAAATACTATTATAAGATTTAAAGGCTAAATTGAGCCCTGGCCAGGTGTTGGCATTTACTGCAGGTCTTGGAAAGGATTTCTGAGACATTCATACTAAGGTAGGCAAATACCCACCTTACTGACTGGGAAAACAAAGCTAGATGAGGGTAAATGACAAGTTTCAAATCAAACCAGCAATGTCTCTTTCAATTTAGTGTTACTGGTTAAAGTATAATTTAGTTATGCATTAGCTGTGCTTATTCTCCTTAGAAGAGGTAACATCAGTTAAGAATAGTACTTCAGATCATCAAATTTGCAGTAAACACCTACCTTTGGGATTACCCAGTCCTTCCTATTGGGAGTCTGTGTTTTAGCAACACACTTAGTCCAGGCAGTAATGTCCCCTGAACAATAATATGCGTCACTCTTGAACACAAACTGCCCCTTACACTCCTCACAGGGAAGCAGAGCTCCAAACGCCATCCCATCTGCTACTCGGTCCAAAATCTAAAAGCAACAAAGAATACAGAACAGGTAATGGCAGAAGGAGGCTTGAAGCCCACGCATTCATTACACTGGGCTGGACAAGAAAATAACTCAGGCTGCTGGCATGCAGACATAGACATTTCCAGCACTTGTCATGCATACAGAACTGATTGATTTACAACGGCTTAATGACTCAGTCTCTCTTATTTGGATTCAGCATTCAGGAAAACATACCTACCACACAGCACCTGACCACGCAGCCGTGCTGGAACAGCCAAGGAGGGGACAACCTACTGCATCTGAGCACATGAGTATGTAGGTAGGAACGTAGGCTCAGACAAGTCCCAGTTTTCCTGCCTAGAAAGTATTTCTTGACCATTTTGAGTCTAGACACTTCCCACATCCCAGCCCACATTCCTTACAAAGTGTCTTAATAAATACAAATACTTAAAGTGATGTGTGGCTCCAAAACAGAGAAGACTTTCACAAGTTACAGAGACTGAAATATGACTGGTTTTGGAAGGGATGAAAGAATTTGCATAGTTTTTGCCTTTTTTTGGGCGTAATTTAACAGTTTAGGGAGGCGATGTGAAGTGCCATAACTAACCTGCTCTTGAAGAGCCAGCAACAAAAAAATATGGACCAGTTTGGGCATAGCAAAGACACATCACTGAGATGAAGGCACTGAATTCAGCATCACACATCACCGCAAAGCCCTTCACAAGCAAGCGTAACAGCAGTATCATCAGAGTCCTCAGTCAAAAGGACTGGGCTTTGCACTGAATTTCTTCCTGAAGTGTTACGTTAGGAACGTGCTTCAGACTTGTGGATCTTGCAGCAATATTGGTTCAGGTCAGCTGCTCCGATTCAAAGACCCAGCACATGTGCAAAGCCACTACAGACAAACTCACGGCATTCTCCCCTGACGGAACTTCCTGCTTGTTGGCGATCAGCAGCTCTTTCAGGTCATTAGTGGAGCAGACTTTCCTCAGCTCATCCTTGATGCCCCAGATCAGCTCTGTTTGCTCCTGTTGACAAAACTGAGCAGCTTAGCTACTTTCAGTCAATTGCCTTCTAAGAACATTCCTGAAACTGCAGTATGTGGACAAGGTTTTAGCATGCCCATGGTACCTTAAGTGCAAACTGTGAGATGAATAGCACCAAGAACCAGTAGCTTTACCAAAAGGGAGAGTTACACATTTTACCCAAACACCTAGAACAGGTCTTTAAAGTCACATGCTTCAGGTTTCAGTATGAATACACGAGCACACTGCAGCTTCACCAGATACCCTCTCAAGATTAGATGTGGAAGGACATCCCTGTGGGATTCTATATAAACAAATGGTTCTCCATTATATACTTGTTAAGAAAGACCATGGAGTAACCTTTACAGCACTATCCCATACAAGAAGGTACAAGTGATATCAACAAGACAGCTAGCTTTTAGGTGGAGTGGAACCTGTGTTTCTATCACACTATGACCCTTAGCAGGCTCTCAACATCCTTTGCAAACATCACCTAACTAGTTCACACTGCCAACAGTGGGGATATGGCTGCATTTGAGCCTTGCATTAAAACAAAAATCAGAAATGCTGACAGGCACTGTCTTCTTTCAAGCCACCTAAGCATAAGAGGAATTCATACTAAATCAGTCACCTGAAGTGGTACAGAGGAGCCCACACATTATTTGGAGCCTTTCTACAAAAGGTGAAAGGCTTGGACAGCAAAGAAGCATCCCAAAATATCTCAGATAGTTTCCGAATGTTATTCACTGGGTACACCCAAAAACGCAGTCCACCCTGGGAGAACTCGCTGACTGTGTTAAATGGTTTAACTTTCAGTGTTAACGATCATGCTTGAGGAAATGCTGTTAAAAGAATTAGCAAACCCAAAGCTATAACCCTGACCCACAAATTGCCTTGATCTGTCCTAAACCTCTGCATTGCAGCAGCAAAACCTTGACAATGCCTCAGCTAAGTTTTATTGAAAAGTAAGGTATTGACACACAACAGAAAACTTTTGTTCAAAGGTAGACACACTGTTTTTCTACAGCCCCATTAAGGCTTCAATTGCAACAAAAGCAGCTTGTTAATTTTTTCGTGGAAAGTACCTATGCCAAGTTTTCAATAAATACAAAATTCCTGATGCTTTATTGGGAATCCTTCATGATACTCTAGAAACTGAGAGGTAGAAAGCTCTGATCTGGCACACTTTGTACCCAAGAACTGAACACAGGTCCCCAGAGGGTGAGAGAGATATGATTTCTCATTAATCTAGTTATGCATTTTTTACGTCTCTAATTTTGACAATGAGCTATTTATTGGTTTCCAAGCTCTTCTGCAACAGTGCTTGGGCTCAAAGCTTCAGCCACCACAACCAGATGGTGCAGGAAGGACCACAAAACCAGGCTCCCTGAGAGAGAAGGCATTTAACCTAATCTATTTAAATCCCATAAGCACAAGTCCTAGGGAAGATCCTTTCTGTCTTTCAGGAGAATGCAGCAGGGTGAACTGCCTTCAACAAAGCCTTAGTGACAGGGTATGTCCTGCACCAGGACACGAGGACTGGCTGTGCGGCAACTCTACTTTGTCTGGGCACCAGGTACAGCCCCTTTCTAGGTGTCACAGCTCTTCAATTAGTGCCTGACACTGTACTCTTCTAACAAAGCAGTTTCTAGGATGTCATCAGCTAAAACTCACCTTCAGCTGTTTTTCCTGCTTTGATTCTTTCTCTTTTTCTTTTTTCTGCTTCTTTTTCACAGTCACATTTCCATCCACCTCTTCTCCTTTTCTCTTTCTAAGAGAGAAAAACAAAACACACACAAACGAAAGGAAGTTATTTAAATGCCTGTCCGGCAGTTACCAGAGATCAGTTTACTGACTGCCAATATCTGCAGAGGCTTGAATATCCTCAGTTTTGGCAGGCAAACCCATTTTTCAAATTCCTCAGTGGTAGTTTGTAGACATGTACTTGGCTCTGCAACAAGAGCTGCCTCAATCAGGTCAGGTACACTTAGAGCTTTTCCACAGGGCAACTGTATGGTCTGGCAGAAGAGGACATGAAATACTGCAACATTTTCAGGCATATTCACCTACACCTGTATTAGTTACACCAAAAGAAAACCTAAGAATCATTGAATATAAGCATACCTCTCCAAACCTGTGGAGGTGTAGCAACACAGGTTAAAAGACTATACTGTCTTTCAGCTGAATCAACAACTTGTTTTTTCAGCTTAGACAGTCCATATTGCAATAAAGGACAGCAAACATGATAACTTTAATAAGCTAACACACTGGGAAACTGGATATTTCCCAGCTAGTTTCTCTTCAGACTGGAATTAAGTCAGGTCTCTGAAATCAGACAGGAAGAAGTTTCTACTTGCAAAGTGCTCCCAGGCTGATAGTGGTTTTGTGATGTACTACTGTGCAGTTGTGTGTGAGGAAATTTATTGTTATTAGCTGGGGCCTTAGAGCTGTGCAGGGAGAAGATACAGAAAACACTGCTCAAGAAAAGACTGGAAAGAAGAGGAAGCCAAATGAAAACTGGGGGATTTTGGCAGACTTCAAAATGACAAGAGACTTCAGAGGAAGATCATTTATGTTTACAGAGTCATGTCATCCCCTTGGTATGCCTGGCTTCAAAACGCATCAATATCAATAAATCATTGTGTGCTCTCCTTGGGAGGAAATAAAGGAAAATTTTGCCCCACTTGAGGCAGGATGGGCCCACAACTTCAGTCAGAGCATGAGCACAGCTTGGATCTTGCACTTCATTTTGACAGAGCTGCTATCAAAACATCAGCCAGGTTTCTTTTTAAGAAAGCATCTGTCTTAACTTTACAAGCTGTGGCTGATGGCTAAGCCATAAGGTTGACATTCTCGATTGCTCTCCTACTTACGATTTTAAACACTTCATTTTCTGTACTTTGCTACCATTAAGACTAACCCTGTCTGACAGCTTATTAGCTATAAACTTGCAGGAGGATGTCAAAAGACACTCTTCTCCCAAAGACTCATGCATGAGAGACCTGTAAGTTCTAGTAACTGTCCTGTCCCTAAAATTGTGCCAAGTTCTATTTGCAGCATTTTAGTTTTATTTGCAGTGACTACCAATAGCCCATCATTAGCACCTCTGGTCAAACCATGACTCAGAGCACTTTATAAGTTGTTAAGGGGCTGGTTTTGCAGAAGCTCATCTTTCAGCTGTTCCCCATCAGTTAAGCTGAGGCTATGCTGTAAGGCACACAGCCTCAGGGAAGACAACTGTGCCTTACAGCAATTGCTTGCATTTCTTGGGAAAAAAAAAATCCATATTGTTTTCTAAATCAGGCAAACGTGAATTAGCGTGGCAGGACTGGATACAGCACACACACAGCTGCGCCTTCAGAAGTCCCCAGGCCAAGCCAAGTCCCCTGTCGTCCCCTGGCTGCAGCTCCTGCGGGCAGCAAGACCAGAGCATCCAACTTGAGCCCTGCCACGAGGATCATGACTTCTGTAAGTTTTAACAGAGTCACAGGTACACAACATAATCTGGGAAAAACATACCAGCTTGAGCACAAAGCGCTCTGCTGTACCTTCCCAAGCCAGAGGGCTTAATAACGTAAGTATTTAGGATGGGTGCCCAAACGAACTGTATCAGCAGTGCCTCTCCCTCGGCAGGCTGACAGTGAGGCTGCCTCCAGCAAGCCAGCGCTCACTCCTATGCCATAACTTGTTTCAGAGTCTCCAGAAGGAGGGAAGCCAGCACACCAACCGCTGGAAGGCAGTCACCCTGCCAAGAGGCCCTGGAACCCAGGGAAAGCATCCAAATTCCAGCAGGGACTCACACTTTTGGGAACTTCTCCTCAGAGTCAAGGGGACAGCAGGTTGCTCTCCCAGACAGAGCAATTCCTGTACCCATTCCAGCCACTCGAACAAACTGCAGAGCAGGAGGGTTCATCCCAACTGCAGAGGCAGTGAGAGTCACCACCTTCTCTTTTGTCCCTGGCTATGCCCAAAGCTTAAAGCAAACACTAAGCATCACTTTATACAGCCTGGAGAGGGGAACAGCAAAGCTCAATTCAGCTTAATTTCCCCAAATGGCAAACTTTAGAAAAAAAAATCAACAAAATACACACTCACTGACACACACACGAACTTCATCTTCCATCCTTGGGACCACAAGCACTCTGTGTTGCTAACAGCATCTGGGTGCTAATTCTGTACACCCTTTCTCCTGCTGGGAAAGGGACAGTCTTCCCAAAATCAACAGGTATGGCCCAACAGCTTGCTTAGAAGGACTGGTACTTACTGGCCAATGCAAACCACTTCTCACCTTCATGGAGGATACACAACTACAAGATTTATTCCAACTTTCAAGAAGATGAAGAGGAAGGGGAACTGTCCCACTCCAGCCTGCTCCTTCCTTATCATCTACTCAATTTCTCATGTTCCCTTCTCTACAATGAAAATGAAGGGTGGAAAGGACAGCCACAGCAACCCCGGATAAAGCAAGCAGCTGATGCAGGGAAGAACAAGAACTCTCCTTTTCTCCTCCTCCCTTGTAAAGCACTGCCAGATTGTTGCTGACCTGAGTACTTACCCTCTGACTCAGGCAACCTCTGCAGTTAATCCGGTGCTGCATGACATCTCCAGAATGCCACTTTGCTCCTGTCCTGGGCAGCAATTCTACCCAAACAAGCAAGGCAGAAAATAGAGGAAAGTATTACAGCTCGGAGCAGAAGAGTGAAATACATCCTACCGAAGAAGCCTGGTCAAAGAGAGCTCACAAGCAGCTGCTGCATTTCCTACATCAGTACATAAGCACTCTTTCCACAGA
>NW_010535320.1:11307-19669 GCF_000687285.1 Phaethon lepturus
GCTGGCAAGGACACAAGATCCTCCTCCCCCTGCAAAGTGCTGGTGCTCAGGCATGACCGCCTGCAGCCCAGGGGAGGCTCCGCACGTCTCACCCAGAGCTGAGTGAGGAAAGGAGCCAGGATCCCTGCAGGAAACCTGCCCCGTTTTTGCCCTTCAGAGGGAAGGGATTTTCCAACTATTCTCTGTTGCCCTGCTTGGCATCTCACTCCTCTCATCTGCAATAGGCACATCACACTGCCATCCTTACAGAAAGGGCTGACAGGGCAGTCACAAAGTCTGAGCTTCTCCTCAGAGTATGGGCTAGAAGCCTACACATGAATTTGGATGCGTCACATATGAATTGCAGAGACATCTGAGCCAAGATATAATTTGGACACACACAATTAGAAATATCTTTAAAGATCATTTAGAGAATCTCACCAACATCAGATGTTGTAACATCATTTCTGCGAGATGCTGTAATTTCTGCTGTTAATTTCTGCTATCTGAATGCACGAGACGAATTATCAGGAGGTAATGGCCTCTCATTGAAGCTTCTGGGGTGTTTTTCTTTTCCCTTCTCTGGAACTTCTGTGCTTTCTTGGCACAAAATTAACAGGTAGAAAGCACACCACACCTCTCCGCTCATTCTGTTTACACTCTCGCTCATTCAGTTTGTTTGACAGACAACTACTTTTCCAATTGACCTTTAATACCCTTGGCTCAAGCACACAGCCCAAACAGCAGAAGAAAGGTAGCGGAGCATAAGAGCCAGCCAGCACCTTCACGGTTGAGGGACTTGTTCATGCAGTGCTTAGAAAGCAGGAAAGTATGAGACATCCTGCTGCTTTTCTGGCAGGAGGTCCTGGTTCACATTACCCTACATCACCAGTCTAAGCTCTTTTTCCACTGCAATTCTAGGCTTTTATTTACACAGTGACTTGGCAAACTACTCTGTGGCCTATCTTTACAAAGCCTTCATATTTTGCATAGCATCCCAGAAGTGGCCCAGAAAAGCAGAGTCAGGGCAGATAAGAGAAACACTTACATAGTCAAATCTCTAGAGCTTTGCTGAAGACATAGGAGAAAACTACAAATAACCCTATTAAACTCACACACTGCTCTAGGATAAAGTGGAACATGTGCCTCGGCACAAAAAGTAAAGGACTACTTGAAAAGCTGCAAGTGCATTAAAACTGTACTCCTACCAATATCCTGCAACACACATGGAGGTAAAACGCCTGCGTGAAAAGATGGCAGGTTGCTAGACAGATACAGACAGCTCATCTCAGCCTCCAGTGGTTCAGCAGTGTGAGGTGAACAAGGAGCACCCACTCGTGCAGCACTGCAGGATCCTCCCCATGGCACCTGCACAACTCCTGAACGCTTCTGGATCAACTGCTCACTAACCAACAATAAAGCGTGGAAGTTGAATGGCAGTCTCCTAACACCACATACATCAGTTTACGTGCAGTCTGCTCTGTTACTTACGGCCAAGGATGACATTCACGGCCAAGGATGGCACTCACATAAACGCAAGGCTCTGAACAGTATGCTGTCCTCAACAGCCACGTATCTGAAGGACCAATACTGACAAAGACTGCACAGATTTGACATGGCTATGGCTTCTCAGAACTGAACATCAGTCTCACTAGACAGTTTCACGGCGAATCCTTGCAAAAGCAGAGCTGAATTCAGTCTGCAACGTACATGAAGCAGCGCAATGTTTGACAAAAAACAAGATCTTTCCTATTTGTAGGACCCAGGAACACCTCATGTTCCTTCCTCCATGGGGACAATGCAACACTGGTTTGTTTTATGAAGTATGACTCCAGACGAAGTCACTTTAGAAACAAGTAACAAAAACCTTCATTAACAGAGAAAGACTGACCAAAGCTAGCAAGCCACCTGGAAGCACTCTCTGTCAGTAAAAGTTCCATCAAGAGCCTCCACTAAAAATTTCAATGCAACGCAATGAAATTTCAGTCGTACCATAAAAGATTTAGCAAACAAAAGCACCCAAGTGTAAGCACTACGCGGCCAATAAACACCATTATCAGATTCAGTGTCTGTCACAGATCAGCAGCTCATATATAAGACATGTCAAATCAATTCTCTAACAAGTGGTTAGAGCAGAGAAACGATCACTGATAACAGCATCACACAAGGAGGCACAGAGCCCAGTATCCATTTGTATTAAGCATGCATTATGTTATGGCTGAAAGCCCTACATCAGTCCTCCAAGTCGCAGCTGCTGGCCTCTGCATTTTCTCAAGGCAGTCACAGGGGGGAAGTGGACTGCACGCTCCCAGGGACAGGGAATTTGTCTGTTGTCATCTGCCTAAGTCACAGGAAGGACCAAATCTTCCTACGACCAATATTCTTTTGAGAGAGACAAGGTCACAAAACATTTATCATGGATGTCTTTGAAGGCAAGCAATAGCTCTTCTAGACAACACGATTTGTTACACTGTCCACATACCCTTCGCTCTTGGTAGCCGGGAGCTGCTTCTTCAGAGTTTCTTTATCTTCAGCTTTTAAGATGCCAAAGCCCAGGAGCTGGGCGGCCCCATACACCGGGAGGAAACCCAGCTCCGCTCGGCGGCTCACAAAGCAGTCTGGGTGGTACCAGTTATCAATCATTCCCAGCTGCGGCTTCTCAGGATGCACCATCTTCTTGGAAATCCGGATCTGGCCCTGAGGCAGATTAAAACAACACAACAGCAATTGTTAGGCCCTCATGGAAGGGGCAAGATGTTAACAACCTCTTCACCAACGTGATGCTTCCTAAACACCTGTAAAACAGCAACAGTTCCTCTATCAAAGCCGGCAACTTTTTTTTGTTCAAGCCATTTCACTGCAATTCCTCTGCTTTCTTCACTCTTTCTAGGTTGAAAAAACAGACTTAAACAGTTTTCTGTTCAAAAACCACTCAAAATGGGTAATCCTGTAGTCTTTAGTCCCTCAACTCCCCAACTCCCAGTAAACTTGAACTAGCAAAACTCACATGACCAAACCCTATGCAGGCAACTCTATAAACTAAATTTCTGTCGCTACCACTCAAGCATCAGTGCTAACATGATCTCACTCCATCTTACTGCAAATTACTTTTCAGATGCCCAACAAGTAGTTGTTTTAGGAGCCTTTAGATTGCAACACTTCATGCTCCAACAAGGAAATGTCTACACAACAGTCACCAATGTATCTGCAGATACAGAAACACAGAATCATTAAGGTTGGAAAAGACCTTTAAGATCATCAAGTTCAACCATCAACCTCACACCATCATGCCCGTTAAACCATATCCTGAAGTGCCACGTCTAAGCAAGCATATAATACAAGCAATCAGCGCTGGTGTTTGGCCCTTGTCAACCTTACCCAAATGGCAGGTCTATTCACAGCTATGAGAAGCTCACAGCTTCATTTTGCCAACTGTCTTTACTACAGGGCTGCATTGTTAATTAGCTGCATTAATTTTCACATTAACTCTGTGAAAGCAGTTTTTGTCTGCTTTCACAGAGTTAATATGGATACACTACACACAAACAGAACTGGTCTTGCTGAGGAGTAGGAAGAGGCCAACTTGACTTTTGCAGTGCTGCAACAAGCAGGAAAAGCAGCAGTTAGTAGTGGCTCCCTTGCCACAGAAATGCTGGTGAGCAGCTTTCCTGTCTGCTCTAAGACCCAAGTGAAAGGAAGCATCAGCAGGTTTGAAGCCCAGACTAGAACACCTGATAGATGCCTTTAGTGTCAGCTGTCCAGAACACAGCTGCCCCTCAGACACAGAAATGCAGCTCTAAGCACTTTCCATAAGTAATTATAAAAGTCACTGTTTGAATCAGAACTGGTGGGAGAAAAGACAAGAGATGGAGAACTAACAGAAGCTTTTTACCTTTTCTATTTTCTGTTCACAGCCTTTGCAAGTACTTCTGTTCGACTTGGCATATTCTGCAGCAAAGTCATTTAGGCTCTTCTCAGCCTTGCCACCTCCTTCCTGTTCTCCTCCTTTTCCTGGAGAAGTAAGGCAAATACAGTGTTTGGCTTTAAAAATGCATCCCCTTATTTTCTTATTATGCCATCCCAGATTGTCAAAGTCTGGATTAATAAACCTGTGTTCCCAGCAACCCATCTGTCAAGAATTTGACTACAGAGCAAGATAAGCAGTCCATGCTCAAAAGCACTTTTAAAAGGAGAAAAGTTCTTTAAACAGCCAAGTAGCAATTGTACAGGATTGGTTATTTAATGATTTCAAAAGACTTTCAAAGGTGCACAGAGCTGACCCTTTTTACTTCTTTCCTGAAAGTAGCGTAAAAAAAAGATCTTACTGAAGAACTGACTGTAACAGAAGTCACAAACAGCCCTGCTTCAAAGCAGAGCTCCTCCTCCCAAGTGCCAGTTTCCTTTTATTTTTTGTGGTACGACATTTCCACAGGCAGACATCAGTCTAAAACTGCCCGGCATCCTTGGTTTACACAGAGACACGGTAAGTTTATCCTGGTCTGCACTTAGACCCTTCTCACTTGCTCCTGACTCACTTGTTCATGGTGTCGCAATTTCATAACCATACACTGCGGTGAAGGTACCATTAAAACAACACACAACAGCAGCATTTATTAATACTAAAGAACTGAAAACAAAATACACCAATCATGGTAACAAGAAGTATTTAGCAACGCATCTGCCAACTGACTTGTCTTTTCACCTCATTGACTTAACATGCTGGATCATACTGCCAGCATCCTAGCCCTGGAGCACGGCGACACCACAACAATTCCTCCGACATCACTTGCTGAAGGGACATGGCAATCAAATAACTACAACAACAGCTTGAGAAGAGGGAGAACGGTTCTAGCTAAACCTCCAAACACCAGGAGACCCCCCTGCTTACCTCCTCCAGGGCCTCCAGTTTCAATAGCTTTTTTGATTTTCTCCTGATCTTCCCACCGGAGCTCAGGGAAGCCATCGATGTCCGTATGGGACACAATTCGAGCCCGCTTCCAGAAGCAGCTGTAGTGGTGCCAGTGAGGGACTTTGCCATCAAACATGGGCGACTAGGAAGAAAGCACATTAGGCCAAGATCAAGCGCCTCAGACAGAATCAGGGGGGGAGGGAGGGGAACACAAGATAAAAAGGAGTATCTGGGTAAACAAGTGATTTATATGTTTTTCTTCTTTTAGATTAAGAGATGGATACTATTTAGGACAACGTCTGAGAAGAAAATACAGTACGACAGTCAAGCTGCTGGAGAGAGGTCCCAAAGGGCATAGATGTGGCAGGGGCATTTACCTGGCTTAACCAGTTCATCACCCTGCTGCTTAGCCCATTTGTATGACTCAAAAAGGTCATAGCCTCAGTGTGGCTATACCAAACCCAAGCAGACAAGGAAAGGTTTCTTCTGTAGGAGATTCAGATCATCTGCAGTGATGAGCAAAGCAAAACAGAGGCTGTGGAAAAAGTAACATGAGTAACAGCACCTGGCTTATCTGTTACAACCTCCTTCAAGACTCCTGCAGCACAAGAGGCCATTGGCCTTGCTCTGCAGGACCTCTGAACACAACACACAGTCCCTTTGAGATTCTTCTCAAACTGCCCATGCCCTGGAAAGCCCATCACCAGGCACAAAACAGGAAGAGCAGCTCCAGGGACTGTGGCCTGAAGAAATTCCTGAGGGGGCTGCAGAAGGCAGAAACAAAATTTAAGGGAAACACCAGAGCCCAGCAAAATCCTGCATCAGGACAGAAGCATCATCCAAGCTCTCCCCGAACAGCTGCTCCAGAGTGCCCTGCCTCGCACCAGCCTAGTCATGCAAGTGCTCCGCTTGCTTATGACTCAGACACATTAAGTGCCAATCTGGCATCGTTCTGGTTACCCATCGGACAAAATAACCCTATAGTGGTTTGGCTCCAAGAAACGCACACAAACAATGGCTGTACTAATAACACTCAGTGTTGTATAATTATTATTACTGATAATACAGAACTAACAACCTAGGAAAGCATTCTATGTATCACTCACCAACAGAGGGAGATCTCCAAGCTGCAAACAGCAGCAGAGAGTTTTGTGCATGAGCAGGAAGGAGAAGGAAGAAGAAAGGGCTTTGAAGACCACAGCATGGGACTAGGAGAACTGGGAGCCCCAATTACAACTAACCATCAACCAAAACTAAGAGGAAATTTGTATTTCCAGCTGGACTCTTCCCACATGCCAGGATTTGGATTATGCCGTTCCCCCCACGGCATCACACCCTCAGAGCAGCCGCCCTGGGGTTCCTCTCAACATGTCTGGAAGTCACACACAGCTCTGGCACTGGAGGTTGGCACCCCTGAGCTCTGGGCTCATGTTTGGAGTTTTCCCAGAGAAGGACTCATGGTTCTGTCCCTAAGACAAAGGCTTTGGCGGCACAAGGCACTGGGGTGTGTGGAAGGGGGCAAAACTGTCTCAGTCTTTAGGACAACCATGCAAGCAGTGAGAACTCCACCACACGCACCCGGAGCACGACTTCTCTGTGTTGGAAGTGAAACCTCCAGGTGAGCTAGACCTTGCTTACACAACTTCTCCCAGCTCACCTATCTCTAGACCATAGTTTCCTAAACAAACGATGGAAAAAGGAGAGACCGAGTCAGTCTCCCATTGCACACACAGATAACAGAAACCACTCAGATCCAGCTGGAAGCATAAGTCAAAGTCATGCTGGTCATGCAGGGCCTGGGTGCCAGCCCCCTGCCAAACACCGAGCATCCCACTGTCATTCAGAGTTCTTCACATGAAAAACTGGAACAAAAGGGCAGCTATAGTAGAAATGGCACACTGCTAGCAACTTGGTCTGGGCCTCCCTTTAATTTCTTCTGCACAATTTGCAAAAGACCTTGGTGCACTGAAAGTGGTGCAGAGGCTGCTCTGCAGGGGATTTCCCCAACAGGAAACAAGGGGCCCGGGTTCTCTGGTGAAATTTGGGCCTTTGCAGGTATGAAAAGTGCTCTGCTGGCACAAAAACTGGCAGTGGGGAGACAGCCCTTTGCAGAAGAGATCAAGCGAATTCAAGTGGGGCGGGGAGGGGGGGAATAATTATAAGAGGTTGGTGTAAGACGGGCAGTTTGAGGGAGCTGGTTGGCTAAAAGGCAGTGTCTCTGTGATGGACACCACAGCCCCAACTGCCCCCTTCCCCTCAGGAGATGCCTCAGTAAACCTAACCCTACAAAACCAAACACATCCATTCTGCGCAGCTCCCCAAATCAAGGCACACTGCAATCCCTCAGGGCCCCGTGATGAGGAAGGCCAACCTGTCTGGCATCAGCTTAAACTGCTGGGGAAATGCAAGACAGGAAGGGATAACAAACGTGAGGGAAACGGAGAAAAAGCATGCTGGAGCAGGGGAGGAGGAACAGAGCAGAACAGGCACCTCCAGCAAGCGATTGAGGGCAGCAGGAGAAACAAAAGGAAAAAAAGGCAGCAGGAAGACACGTGAGCAAACGCTGCAGCTTGGCACAGCACTGTTAAACATCTTTCCCTGCCGACGGAGGTTCTGAAGAACAAAAGCAGAGTCAGAGATTTCCCCTCCGGGGAACCAGCTCCTCCCTCCAACCCGGGTAGACCTGCCAGCCCTGCCCCCGCAGCCAGGCACCCCCGCGGGGGAGCCCCCCAGTAGCCCGAGCAAGGGGCAACTGGGCCCATTCTCGCCTGTCTCCGAGCGCAGCCTCTCCCAGGGGCACAAGGGACTCTCGGCCCCACAGCGCGGTACGTTCTCCAAAAATTGCTCATCAAGAGGCTGGGAGGCACAGCACCCGCCTGCAGGGCTTTGCCGGCCTTAGGTAAGGATCCATGGGACGCATGTGCTGGTCCTGTACAAGCAAAAAAAAATGTCCCAACCAAGGGGGGGGGGGGCACAGCACCCGCCTGCAGGGCTTTGCCGGCCTTAGGTAAGGATCCATGGTACGCATTTGCTGCTCGTTCACAAGACACATGCCAGACTCAGCCCGCCGTCCATCTGCACCGCCTGAAGGCCGGAGATGTCTGTCCATCTTCCTTGCTAGAGACAGGCCCCCGAGCAAACCGCCGCCTCCCGGCAGAGCGGTGTTTGCCGCCCCTGCAGACGGGCCGGTTCCCTCCCCATCCTCGCAGAACAGGGTGCGATTTCAGGCAGGCCAAAACGGCAGGACGGGTCCGTTGCCCAATTAGGACGGGTCCGTTGCCCAATTCCGAGCCCTCGACCACCAGACGGGACCCTTTCCCTTCATTTGGAAAGGAAGCCGAGCAAGCCTCTCCTCCAAAAGGCAAATAATTTGAGGACAGCTGACAGCAGAACACGCCTTCATGTTCAGTTTGCTAACGGCAGCCCAGCTCTCTGCGAAAGCCGCTCCCCACCGCTGGCAGCACAGGACTGACC
>NW_010535320.1:20171-20558 GCF_000687285.1 Phaethon lepturus
CGGGCAGCCCGGGACTGACGCCAAACCCTCCGCCCCGTGAGGGAACGCACTGGACTGTCCACGACCGCCAACGCGTTTCGGGTCTCTGTTGGTTTCGTTTCACGTGCAACGCCCGCATCAAAAGTGGATTTTCCTGACCCCACGCAAAATACCACGAGTGACCGACGCTTCCCAGGGCACAGAAAGGTCGCGGCCTCGAGTTCGCCTCCGCTGCCTGCCCGTCGGGCGGCAACAAAGCGCCTCCGTGCGCAGCCCCGGGCCGGCGCCTCTGCTAAGGCGTTACCAGCGAACCTTGCACCGCTTCACCTGCGGACGCCTTCACGGCCCACCTTACCGCCGGCGCACGGCGGGTCCCCCGGGAGGAGGGCGGCGGGCAAAGCTGCTCCG
>NW_010535321.1:0-2600 GCF_000687285.1 Phaethon lepturus
AGGCGGCTAGGACTTGGACTTGGCCTGGCGCGGGCATCCCCCTGCTCTGATTAGATCTCTGAAGAGATCATAACTAACTCCAAAACGGGGGACACAGCGCTCGGAAGAATTCCCTATCATGGTGCCTCCAGCGCCCAGACATCACCTCCACTGGCAGGCACTATTTCAGCAAGGGGGGTGAGTGGCCTACGAGTGCTTCTGGTAGCTTCTGCTAGGTGCAGGGAAGTGCTAGAGCCTCGGCATTAAAAACAAAGGAGCAGAGAAACGGGCTTTCCCCAGGCCACCTCCGGGCATAGCCACCCAGCTCTTGGGGCCTGGTCAGGAAGATGCAGAGTGCTGGATCCAGCTGACAGGTCACGTCTCGGAGTGGGGATGAGGCGGGGGGAGGCTGTGCGTCTTCTCTCCCCCCAGCTCTTCTCCCAAGCGCTGGTGAGCGGCCGGGGACCTCCTATGGTGATCTGAAGAACACCGCGCTTTGTCCCAAAAACACTCGGGACGAAGGCGAGACCCAGGCATGCTGTAACCAAAAGGTTTAAAATAGAGGTCCACTTCAACAGCTCTATTCACAGGATTAGGAACTTGCAAGGAGCTTTAAAAAAAAATTTCTTTTGGACAAAATACTTTCTTTAAAGTATACACTGAAGCAAAAAAGTGTAGCGTATTTAATTATATCTTCGGTCCAGAATAAAGTGTCAGTGGAAATGCGGAGGACGTGTGCCAAAAGAACCAACAGTTTGGTGGTGAAGGCAGCTCATTTGCTGTGTGGGATAATAAAGTCCAGATCCTGCTTTAAATTAGGGAATGTGATTTTCTTGCTATTAATCTAATTGTTTTCTTATTCATGCCAGGAGCAAATTTAAATTTACTTTGGGGAGGTCAAAATTCACTTCATGTTCTTGCAAATGGACTGAATTACTTATAGTGCATAATGTTAGTAAAAAGATTAGTAAAAAGAAGCTTTTTTGGGGATACTCTACATTTGTATTAGCTAACCAACTTTAGGTTTGGTCTATCTGGAAGTAGATCAATTCAGAAACAATAAGAAATTATTCACTGACAATTAATAATTCTGCCCACATTTTTCCAGGGCTGTAAGAGCTTGAGTAATATTCACCAGATATCAAATAGCAAAAAAGAACATGGGAAAGTGAATTACCTTCACCATCAAATTTACATCCACATGCATAACCAGCATTTGTGTTCCTGCACTCTTCTCATTTCCCCATGAGAATGTAGTAAACCTACTATTCCCATTCAAGTAAATAATTTTTTTTCTTTCTTTACTGTGAAAATAGCAACAGGATTTTGCCCATGGGGAAATAAAACTGTGACAATACTTTAGATATTTTATGCATTGTATCATTACTCTATTTTGATAAATAGCTTTGACAGTGGAGCTCCCATCCCCACTGCTCCTTCAGCTTCTCGATCTGAGCTTGTTCTTCAGGCCAGTTATTCAACTCAACAGTACTTTACAGTCTTCATTAACCGTGGTGTTATATTCACTTCTTGGCATTTTCATACGTCTCATATTTCTTAAAGACTTCTCCAAACTTAAATTAAAGCTTGTTGGTACTACAAAACACTAAAATTGGTTTACAACTAACGTAATCGAGTTCTGCTTGTAAGAATAAGGTGGTTTTCAGTGGTATGGCATACAAGCCAAGCTGACATTCCCAGCTAACACAGGCTGGACACCGCACCTCAACATTTTACAGAACAACTTCGATGCAAATTCTCCCTGAAATCACCTAGGATTTTAAATGAAGTGCAACCCAGCAGCTTGAAGGCAGGGGCCGAAAGAGAAAGCGCCAGTGCATGGTCCCGTTTCTGCGAGCCCCGCCGGGAGCCACGGGACTGAAGCCCCAGCGGGGAGCCAGCGTGGGCACCTGGGTGAGCAGCTCTCACCAAATTCCTGCACGTGCGCTGCTCTGCCGCTGCGAGAACGTGCTCTGATCTGTGGGAGATGGTACGGCCACATCCCCGGGGCTCCCCTCCCGGGATAATTTACACGTGCTTCCCGGTGTCTAGCAGCAGTTCACTTGCCTCCACTTCTTTAGCTGTATCTCCATATAAAAACCTTTGTAATTCAAAATCATTTTAATCCAAACCCCTTTTAATTCAAACCCAAGGAAAAAGCTTTTAATTCAAAACTAAGTTTGGCATAAGCTTGGCTAGAGCTGATGATCTCTTCAAGGAGACTTAGAGTTGGTTTTTATTTTCAGTTTATAAAACATACTGAAACAAATTCATATACACAGGTACCTGGAATTCTTTAGTACTTTTGGAAACAAACCCCTCATGGATATGTCCAATGTTTATATGCATGGATCTCAAAGACTCTTCCTAATATTAAATATGTTTAAATGCTACATGTGTTTTTCCCATCTTAAGGAAAAAGTGATACATAAAGAGGTTGAGTAACTTGGCAAAAAGGGACACGCAACCCAGACATCCTGGACTCATGCCTCAGTCAGAGAACAATTCTATTGGGACTAGGTATTCAGCCTGCCCTGCTAAAATTAGCTAATTAATAGGATTATGAAGTGAGAGACTTAATATTCCAGTAAGATGACTACAGTTTCTAATACTTGAAAGCG
>NW_010535321.1:2622-23741 GCF_000687285.1 Phaethon lepturus
TGAAGGAGAATACATTCACCGCTCACCAATACACTACCATTCACCAAAAAGGAAAGAAGGGTCATTTGCTTTTGTGAATAGTGAACACACAGACAGTAAATAAAAATAAAAACAATAAATGTTAATCACCAGGGAACCAGAAGAGTTCAGGGAATCCATCTCCCAAAATGTAAGCTTTTAGGGCAACATATGTTTTTTTAAAAGGTAAGTTAGATTTTCAGACATTCTTATTGGATAAATAAACAATAATGCAAGATGGTATCTCATGAGATATTTATAATAATAGAGATTTACAGTGATACTGAACGTGTGAGTTTAGTAATTAAGTGAACAGAAAGTGTTTAAATTTAAAAAATAGAATATTTTTTTAAAAAAGCAAAATGTAGCTCACCCATTACCTAAGTTAGGAAAGATTTGCTTCCATAAATTCAGAGGCTAATTTTCAAAGAAGATTTGAAGGTAATAGCAGGTCAAAATACAGCCTAACAATGTCTAGGAAGGCATTCTTTTACCGTGTTATTAACAATGTAAGATTACTCTAACCTACACAAAATATTATTATTCTGATAAGGTAAATAAGCATATTTACTGACAATGTCAATTACCTTGTCTTGCATAAAGTAATTTATTAGTAGATTAGCAATCAAACTGGCTCTGACTTCTGCTCCTGGACAGCCTCTCTCTATTTCTCAGTTCTCTTTGGCAGTGATTTCTGGACATTTTATTTTATTTTGGCATAAGTGAAATGAAATGGAACGTAGCCATCTTATGATTACTTTTCATATATACTAAGTTACTCTCAATACTGTCATATTCTGCTCTCCGTATTATCATGTTGTTCTATCTCTTAAGGTTTTCCTATGCTATTTCCTATGTTTCCCTGTGCTCGGAACAGTTAAGCATAAAGGGCTGAAGAGTAAACAACTGGTCTACATGAGGCTCTAAAGCAATGAAATGTTTCAAGTTATCCTGGATCCAACAAAATTAAAGGGTGAGGATACATTTGCATCTCTTGAAATGTTCCGATTGCCAAAAAACATATTTTCAACACAGGTGACCACACAGCCAATCTTGAATATTGTCTGTGATAAGGCTTAAATGGCTTGTCATGACCTTTAAGGTCATTTTCCTTCGTTGAGGTTTGCCTGCATGAGTCTGCTGGGCTGGCAGTGTGACTGATTCCCTTAGGTCACCACCAGGCAAAGAATAAGATTTTTTTTCCTTACCCTGGGCAAACCTCTGTTAAAATTAGGAGGCAGGTTCGGTTAATCTCAGTTTTGTATTTTGAGGAAATTTAGGCTGCTGTTAATTCTAAGGGTCCTTTTACATAATCAAAACAAACAGACTGTGGGAAGTGGTGGGCAGATACAGGCCTGCTAGGGAATACCTTGCAGGTAAATTATTCTGGAGAAGATGCAAAGCCACCACTATGGTCCTCTGCTAGTTCTCCCTGTCAGCAGGTCCATGACTAGCACATCTACTTTTCTCCAGCTCTTATTCATCTCAGCTGGTCCTACGAGTCTTTGGCTATATTTATACTGCACCACAATTAACATCCAGTACAGGCAACTGGGAATTCTCCAACCAAACCGACAGAAGGTGCCAACGAATAAGAACAGGTTGTGGGAATGTGTTAATATCGATGGAAATGTCATTTGGGAAGGCCTGTGATCCCAATGACATACCTTACAATAGCCAATAAGCCGGGCTCAGTTTTAAATTACTTCTTGATCTGGCTCAGCTCTGCAACCTAACCACCAGGCTACAGGTGAATGCCAAGTGGATTTCCCAGTCTCTGCTGTGGAAACGGCCCACTTCTCGTGACTTCCATGGTGTTATGTGGAGCAAAGACCTGAACCTTAGTTCCCACCGTCCCAAGCTACAGTCCTCACAGCTGGGCTTGCCAAAATACTTAATGACTAACACAGAAAAGCTTCAAAGGGAGAAATTGAAACGTCCGGCCCATCTTTAGTTTTTCCAAGAGTAGTCAACCTGGGTGGGGGTAGCACGTTCCCATGTAAATGAAGACACAAGAACAAGGACTTAACCCGAGTGGCCTAGAGGATCACCCAGGCACATTAGCTATTCTGGGACAACTTCCTTCACCATCTTGGTGGATTGGGAATAGTTTTTAGCACACAAATTAGTGTGGTATAGGAGAAAACATTCCCACCCGGTTCTAGCCCTGTGGCTATATGGAGTTGCACCAAAAGCTCATCTGGCTCCCAGGCCTCTGAATCCAGGCAGACGCAAGGTTAGCTTAAAGTTGTTTCCTGCACTGAGATTAGCATGAGTTGGTTCTGGCCCTTTATAAACTCTCTTCTGCATCTGCAGAAGAAACAGTTCAGGGAAGATTTAAAGTGTACATCTGACTTAACCCTAGCTTGCTTTGCCCACCCCTGCATGATCCTCAAGTACAGACTTTCATATGTGGCTCTCGCTCTGCCCGTGGGTACAAGGAGAAGATTTGCACAGCAGTAATGCCCGGGATCTCAGGTACGGTCCTGCTGTCCTCGCCAATGATGCCGTGGAAAGGAGGTCCCAGTCTGAAGAAAGTCCTCCCTCACCTTCATCCTCCAATACTTATTACGTTGTCCAAGGGTTGGTTTTTGATTTTGTTTTGTTTATTTGTCTGTTTTTAAAGTAGACAAAGGACAAGCAGCGACTGGTCAAAAGCATAGTCTCTCTGCAGGTTTGGAGGACTCCGGTGCAGAAATCTGGGCAGGAAGTAATGTATTTGGGAACTGTAACAGCTCTGCAGGTTTCCTACTCAGCTGTTACCCAGGTGGGCCCTGAAGGAATTTCCTTTTAGAAATGAAAGAAAAACATATGGTAATATCTACATGCACTATTAAAGAACTTGAATATAAACACAGCATCCTGAATTATTTTTTATTTAGAACAGATGGTACTTAAAAAAGGAATGCAAAGGAAGTATTTAAGATGGGATATGCATGGTACAAACCAGGTGAGTCAGAAGAAAGGTTCCAGTCTTGTTTTGCAAATTAAATCTCTTGCTGGAAAAACAAGGCTACTCACATTCTCAACAGATCAGTAGCAAAAATAAAATTAGGGGCCTCATTTCCAGCCCTTTGTGCATGTGTCAAGCTGACACTGTTTTCATTCAGGAAACGTGATAGACAGGACTTGCAATGATGATGCAAATCATGACTGAAGCGTACTGGCAAAGGGCTGCAGGGGGTGAAGGAAATACGCATAATGTCCATGGACTCTGGAGCTGCTCCGTACTGCTAGTCACCCAACGCTGTAAGAACGGCTGCTGTAAACCATCAATGGATGGGGGATGTTAACCTCCTGCAACACTGGCTGGAGACGGGAGGATGATTAAGTCTATCTTCCTCATTCTCTGACACATCGCAAATTCATCGCTTCACGGGACTGTTGCAACGAGGCACAGACAGCTTCTTTTAGGTCATCGGCTCTTCTAACATCATCAACTTCCTATGTGTCAATGCACTCTCTCACTTTTTTTTTTTTTTAAGCAATGCAGAACGGATTACTGTGTTTATGGTGCAGAACTGGGAGTCCAGTGGTCTATCTTCTACTGCCTGTAATACTGCTAAATTTGTATCTGACCTTGGCTTGGGACATGGTGCCATGAGTCAATTTCCTTGTATTTAAAAGAAACTAAAGTTTCCCTGCATCCCACAGGACCTGTCAATTCTATTTAATTATGATGAAAGAAATTATTCTTTTTGTTGCAATACATGGAAATATTTTATATTTCATTATATTAAAGTCATAACCACAAACATAACATGTTGCCCAATACCAACAGGGACTGAGAAAGCTTCTCAACAGAACATTCTTAATGGTGCTTCAGCAAAGAGACCTCTGCTTTGTAATATTCCTTTTGCAGCAGATGTCACAACAACTAATGAGAGCTTGTCCATTGATATAATCCAGCTTTGTATCAGGCAATTCAAACTATTAATCAAAAATAGTAATTTGATCCTCAAAATCCAGGTGATGAGCTTATCTTTCAAGATTTGAATAATAATTTTGGACTCCTTTTTCTATTAGCCTCCTACTCTCCAGATTTTTTTCCAACATTTTCAAGTTTTTTCTGTAGCTATAAAGACATGCAGTACTTAATTTGAAAAGATATTCTATTCTTTCATTTCTAGTTAAAAAGCACCTATCACTTCACCTATCCTTGATAATACCACAAGGTTAACCTAATATTAGCACTAAAACCTGCATGACCTTAAGAATTGAAGTTCCAGTGAGGAAAGAGTCACATGATAAAAACATGTGTGCTTTATGCCAGCACGTAAACGTACAGGTATGTAGTCCTTCTAAAAGATTTCCTCATCTATGTAACAATAATGTATATTATTGAGATGTATTGGGTTAAGATTGTTTTTTATAATTCAGGATACAGAAGCAATTTGTAAATTTCCATGTTTGCTTCCATGCTGGTGACAGCCCTGCTCAGCAGAGAGCTCAATAGTTAGCATCACTGCGAATGTGGAGAGGAGGGAACAACTAAACTGAGATAGCAACATTTTTCAGGTGATATGAAAAAGTCAAGAAGAGATATGTAAGAAAAGTTAGGATGCATCAGTAAGTGAAGGGACAACATGCTGATGAATGAACTTCAGTACTGACTGGTGGGCAAAGTTTAGACTACTCACACCTGCCTCGTGGTTTCTGCAAGGCAAGATACATTGGCATTATTAGTCAAGCACTGCCTTGGGCATAGAATCATAGAATCTTTGGGTTGGAAGGGACCTTTAAAGGTCATCTAGTCCAATCACCCTGCAGTGAGCAAACTAAAACTAAATCAGGTTGCTCAGAGCCCCGTCCAACCTGACCTTGAATGTTTCCAGGGATGGGGCATCTGGCACCAGTCTGGGAAACCTGTGCCAGTGTTTCACTACCTTCATTGTGAAAAATTTCTTCCTCATATCTCGTCGAAATCTGCCCTCTTTTAGTTTAAAAACATTACCCCTTGTCCTGTAGCAATAGCCCCTATGAAAAAGTCTGTCCCCATCTTTCTTAGAAACCCCCTTTAAGTACCAGAAGGCTGCAATAACGTCTCCCAAGAGCCTTGTCTTCTCCAGGCTGAACAACCCCAACTCTCTCAGCTTGTCCTCATAGGAGAGGGGTTCCATCCCTCTGAGCATTTTTGTTGTCCTCCTCTGGACCCGCTCCAACAGGTCCATGTCTCGTGCTGAGGGCTCCAGAGCTGGACGCAGGACTCCAGGTGGGGTTTCACCAGAGCAGAGCAGAGGGGCAGAATCCCCTCCCTTCACCTGCTGGCCACGCTGCTTTGGATGCAGCCCAGGATGTGGTTGGCCTTCTGGGCTGTGAGCGCACATTGCTGGCTCATGTCCAGCTTTTCATCCACCAGTGCCCCCGAGTCCTTATCATCGGCAGAGCTGCTCTCAATCTCTTCATTCCCCAGCCTGTACTGATTCTGGGGGTTGCCTCAACTGAGGTGCAGGACCCTGCACTTGGCATTGTTGGACCTCATAAGGTTCACATGGGCCCATTCCTCAAGCTTGTCCAGGTCCCTCTGGATGGCATCCCATCCCTCACCACACCACTCAACTTGGTGTCATCTGCAAACTTACTGCGGGTACACTCCACCCTACTGTCTATGTCATTGATGAATATATTAAACAGTGCTGGTGCCAATATGGGACCCCTCAGGGACCCCACTTGTCAACAATCTCCATCTGGACATTGAGCCATTGACCACTACCCTCTGGATGCAATGACTTGACTTGAGTTGGAATGCTCACTTGAAAAACTATTTCAGAAATGGGACAACTAATGTGTGTTATGCCTATTGCAGTCCCAAGCTGCTGTGGTACTCACAGGCCAGACTAACTAGTTTATAGCTAATTCATTCAGGTCTACATTATACTGTCTTCACAGAAGACAGTCTATCACAAAGGAGCCCTCAAAAGGCATTAATGATTTGTGCTTTCTCTTCTATCATTTAAATTTTGAATGAGAACACCACATGGATAGGACTGGAAGAACAAAACACTCAGACTTTTACAGACCTAGATGTAGGTGCATGCTCAGCATCTGGAGTTAGTGGTTTATTGTCTTCACAATAATTCTCTAATATAAACGACATTTGAATAAACTTTCCTATCTAACAGACAACTCACCTATGCTATCAGCAGTTGGTAAATGATTTGTAGGATCTGTGTCCAATAACTAGGTCAGAAAAAAAGCTGGAGTACATTCTGCTGTTAACACTGTCACAGGCAATGTCATATCTAAAACAGATCTTGTCAATTTTAGTAAAGTAATGCTCTAGTGAGTGATTTTAACCTTGACTTCTTAATGCAAGCACGTATTACAGTTGGTAAGAACTTCACATGGTTTCACCATTTTACAAAATACATGGTTTAAGAGCACACTTCCCTCACCCTCAGGTGAGGATGTACAAAAGGGTCCACTTTCCAGACTCAACAATTTGGCAGGATTAGTATTTCCAATATAAGACTTGACTAGATATGAGTAATGAGTGTTGAAAAGGACCAAGTCATACAGGGACATAACTATAGGAAAATATTTACTCATCCTTTGAAGTCCCAAGTATTGTGTAAATAAATCTCTTCCTTTACTCTGCTGACTTCAGATTTGGAGGTAAATTTCATATATATATTTAATCTAGCATTATGAAAGGTCATAGAAGAGACTTCTACTTCAGGACTAAAAATCAGATAATAGCATTGCCAAAAAAAAAAAAAAAAAGCCCAAACGGTTGTGGCAAATTTGGAAAAAGCACTCAAGATATGTATTTATGCTAATAACAGAACACTGGCACTAAAATTAGAGTTGAGTTATGCAACACAATGTATTCTAATAATGCAAACTTGACACTAGCTAACAGTGTTAATACATGGCATCAGGTAAAAAGAATTCCTGATCAGAGTTTATGAGCTAAGTTAGACTGATAACATTAAAGTCATAAGCACTGGAAGAAGCTGCTAAGGGTGAAAAAAGGAGAGTCTGTCAAACAAGTAGAGCTGAAGCTCTACTTCTGAGCATTCCCCAGCGCTTCAGAAGTCTTCCCTGCTTTGATGGGAGACTCTTGGATAACAGACAACCGAAGGCATTCTGCAAAATCATTAAAAGCTGAAGATACTCGCTCCTTAAATACAACCTTTCTCTAAACAGTTGCAGGGTTTGAGTTACAGATACTGGGCTAAGCCGATCAATCAATATAGTTTTTAAAAACGTGATTAAAGGCATACTCATTTGTTCCTCCTCAACACCTCATCTCTTTCTTTCTAGTCACTCTCAGAAAGAAATACCATGGGCCTGAAATGGTATCAAAACTGGTGGGAAAACACGCCAAGGAACACATTTTCTGGCCCATCTTCATACAGCATAATGGAGCACATAATTACATTTTCTTCTTTGCAGGTCGCTTTTACTTCTGCCACCTCTGAGGTTTTGCAAAGATTAGTTCTATCTATCTATCTCAAAAAGAAGAATGCCACAGGAATACAGCATAATGGATAGTAAATAGCTGACACTGTATTACAAGAAATCAGAATCTACGGATGGGCTGTAAAGGGTGGAATGGACTCTAGCCACATGGTGCTTTAGGGAGGTTTCTGAAAAGTCACAGAAGTCGTACCTAGCTCTGATCTGAGTCATATTATGGCTGTTGCAAATTGCTGTGTATCCAGAGAATGCCAGTATTTGTCAGTCATAACTATTTACATGCACAGGACAACCCCTGGCATCTCTTCCAGGGTCCAGCCCTGGCTGTCCTTGCCCACACCCCTGAGGATCCTCCCACCCTGCCCACAGCCCAGGACCGCATGTCAGCCCCCCGGGGCCATCAGCCCCTGCCCCAGCGACACCGCAGCAGGGCCGGTCTCCTGCCCTGATCCACCCGGGAAGCCCCCGGTGCTCCCGACCCGTGCAGCGTCCTGAGCATATTGCGATCATTTAAGTAAACCATGCAAAACAGCAACCCTATGAAGTGGAAAATCAACCACCCTTTATAGAAAGTAAATGAAAATCTTTAATTTCATCTGGGATTATATAAGCATTTGGTTAAAAATCCCACGATGGAAGCATGACTCACTCTCATAAAACATAACTAAAATGCATTTTTTTTAGTAAAGAGTTTTATTTTTAACTAAATGAGTTTTAAGTGGAAAACTTACTTTTGACTTAAAAAAAAAAAAATCAGTGATCTGACTTCTACTAATGTTTTCTTTCCCCAAGTTTTGCAACCGATTGGAAAGAGGGTCGTCAGGGAGAGGAGCCGAGGCCGAGCCCCACCGCCAACCAGCTGGCTGAGAGGAGGAGAGCGGGCTCATAGCCCCAGGCTGGCCACAGCACATCCCAGTGCCCAGTGTCCAGAGGGGACCTCTGGCCAGAAAACCAGGGATACTGTTATTGGTAAGATATAGCGAACATGGGACTCCTTTAGAAACCAGTCTTGGTTTTATTCTTTATGGAAAACTTATTTTAAACAGGTCAGTGAAATGGAGCTTGCCGTAACTATGTTTTGTTCATCAGCAACTACATTCCAGTACTTAACGAATAAGACTGTCTCACTATGACATATAACTTCTCTATAAAGCAAGCGATTCATCCAATGCAGTACCACAAAGCAGTGGCGGAAGCGGAAGAAAAGTAGGAATCCCAGTTCCCTCTTCCCTGACTAATCGTGAAACTCTACTTGCTTTAGTTTTTCTTTATGATGTAAAGTCTATCACTCTTCACAAGGATTACATTTATCTATGTAGACTGGTGAAAAAAACTTGCCTTTACTATGCCTGCTATCAGAACTTCTCAGAACACAACACGAATGCACTAACCTTATTCCTGGGCTACTTAAATGCTGACTGACACAACTGTTAAACAGGCAGCTTTAATAAAAAGCCTTCCATTTCACAGTTTCACAATGCCTATGATCTCGGGATTTAAGGCGAGGTGGTAGGTACAGAGGAGCAAAATTCTACAGCCCTAAAAAAAAGAGGCTAAACAGTGCAACCATATCATGACTCATATAAATTCCTTTCTGCCCACAACCTTTGGAGTTATTTGTGACACATTCAACAAGTTCAACAAAGGGAAGAATGGAACAAACAGATGGTGTTGTGTTTCAGTGTTAAGTGTTCAAGAAACGTGTGGATGTGGTGCTTCAGGACATGGTTTAGGGGACATGGTGGCGTTGGATTAATGGTTGGACTTGATGATCTTGAAGGTCCTTTCCAACCTAGTGTTTCTGTGATTCTGTGATTCAGATCCGGCTACTGTCAAACTGGGCTTTTAACCAAGGTGGACCTGTTCAGTTCTTCCTTACAGATCATCGCTGATCTGAGAATGTGCAGTACCTACAAGCGCAATTGCTCTCCCTTTCCTTGCAAGTTACACCTTTGTCATGCAGAACCATCAAAATGGTTCTAGCACTACTAGGCCCCTTGTAGTTATTCTCCTGTAAAATGTATATTATATGCTGTTCACAAAATCCATCAAGGCTAATGAAGTCCTTTAAGTTTTACAGTTGGAACAGTACAGTATTTGCCCCTTGTTTATGTGCAAATTTGAGATGCGGCTTCATGAGGAAATCGATTTTAGTCACACTTAGTGCTATGACCTATCCACACAATAAGAAGTATTCTCTTGCCAATTTAAAAATTAATTGCGGAAGGTAGAAAGGTACCAAAGTAAAAGCACTGCTCCAAATGCAGCATATGTCAAGAATATGTTGAGAAAAGAACATCTATAGACTGTTGACTACCATGGGTACCCCCTTCTCCTCCAGCCACATGTTCCCTGTGCCCTTCTTGCACTAGTGTGTGCCAGTTTGATCTGACAGTAAACCAGTCCATGGCAAAAAAGAAAATCTTTTTGCTTTTGTGCCAGGTTGGGTTTTAGTTGCTTTTAACTGCTTTCACACCCTAGAACTGGATTACCAAGAAACCACCTAAGCGATATTGTTGTTGCAAAGGAGGGGATTGTAGCAGTGCTGCTTTAGATAAATTTGGGCTGCCTTGAAGCCACACCCTGCAGCTAATGTCCCAACCATAGACAACAATAATTCAACTGTATGCAATCTTAGCTGCCAATCTCCATTTGAGTCTATATTTGGTTTCTCTTTGCACCAGCATTTATTTTCCTCTGATGGTATCTAAAGCCAGTTACCATAAAAGTTCTTGGAGGAGAATAACGAACATGTTAGGTATTGTTTTCTTCTCGGAGTTCACTATGATGCACAATGGCACGTTAGCATGCAGTGAGAAACACAGTACCGTGTAGCACCCAGTTTGTTTCAATTGTATTGTGATCCTGAAGGGATCTTTCCAACAATGCTATTAAAAAAAAGTATTTAACTTTTGTGGGAAAAGTCACAGACTTCCATTGAAGCTTTTCCTTCCTTAATACAGCAGTCACAAGCTTAATAACTTTAAGCAATATAGCCCTCAAGTTCCCACAAAGAAAGTATTTCAGAACGTTTGCTGGTCTGCTGCAGAAAAACATAGCATGAAACCGATGGTAAATGGTATTGTTTTACATTACATGTGTACTTATTGTTTCATAGCATAATGTTCAAAGAGGAAATACCTCTGACAGAGTGCACTCTGAAAGCATGGGATTAGCAGCAGAGCCAGGACTGAATTAAGTAAAGCAGAGCTCTAAACATATATTCTCTCTTTGGAGATATTCTTCATTGCAGGTCTCTGTGAAGGGACAGACAAAAGACAAGAGCATTGTCTTATAAGGCAAGTTGATGTGGACAATAAAGAGAAATCTCTAACTGAAAGATGTTATGAGGTTTAGTGGGCAATAAAACAGCAGATGAAATTCAGGTAAATGTAGAACAATCCAAACCATATATACAAAGTACTATAGGATCTGAACTCAATGTTTCCACTCAGGAACAAGATCTGAGGGTTATGCTTTCATGGAAACCTTGGCTCAGTGTCCAGTAGCAAGCACAAAACCAACCAAATATTAGGAAATTATGAGGAAGGAACGGAGAACAAAGCAGAAGATATTGTAATGACACTATATGAAACCCTACATTTTAAATACCTCATATAGCTCACTTACCATCTCAGGAAGTATGCAGTAGAACTGGAAAAGGTATAGAGAAGGGAAAACACGTGGAGCAATTTCCATATGGGAAGCGATTAAATGGGCTAGAAATCTTCAGGCTCAAAGAGAGAGGATGGAGGGGTGATGACACTAGTATGTGGTGTGTTCAAAATAGAAAGATACAGTCCTTACACAACATGCAGTTAAGCTGTGCAACTATGCACAGCTTTGCTGTGGATACTAGAATTTTAGATGTATTCAAGAAGCCCTGGACAGATTTATAGACATCAGGAAAGTATCACTTATTCCTTACTATATTCTTTCATGCTGCAGACAAATGAGGTTGATCACAATGGTATATTTTATCCTCCTAGAATAACCACAGGGAAAGCACACACTGAAGCATGCTCACTGAGAATCCAATACAGATCAAGTGTCTTTCTTCACCAACCTTGCTTCAACAATGGTAATAAACAGATGCCAGTGAAGCTCTGGAGTCCTCACTACAGGAAAGACATGAACCTGTTTGAGAGGGTCCAGAGGAGGGTCACAATAATGATCAGAGGGCTGGAACACCTCTCCTATGAGGACAGGCTGAGAGAGTTGGGGTTGTTTAGCCCTGACAAGAGAAGGATCCAGGGAGACCTTGTTGCAACCTTTCAGTATTTAAAGGGGGCTTCTAAGAAAGATGGGGACAGACTTTTTAGTAGGGCCTGTTGCAATAGCAAAAGGGGTAATGGTTTTAAACTAAAAGAATGTAGATTTAGAGTAGATGTAAGGAAGAAATTTTTGACAATGAGGGTGATGAAACACTGGCACAGGTTGCCCAGAGAGGTGGTAGATGCCCCATCCCTGGAAACATTCCAGGTCAGGTTGGACAGGGCTCTGAGCAACCTGGTCTAGTTGAAGATGGCCCTTCTCACTGCAGGGGGGTTGGACTAGATGACCTTAAAAGATGCCTTCCAACCCAAACTATTTTATGATTCTAAGTATTGATTCTATGATTCTATGATCTATTGATTCTATGATTCTATGATTCTAAGAGTAAGCATGATACTTACCTCAAATACTCTCCTAGTCGCCACACTTTCAGATCAGGGGATAGTCTAGGTCTGAGATCATTTGTCTGTTTAGCAACTCTGAATAGGTTTTTCCTCCAAATACTTATCCTTTTCAACTCACAGAAACTTTCAGTATCCACAACATCCTTTGGAAAGGAGTTGCACAAGTCTATCACCCACTGCACCAAGAACCATATTCTTTCATTTCTATCAGATCCAGTTCCTACTAGAAGCCTCTCTTGTACTGCAAAAGGCAGTAAGCAGTCAGCCCTTACCCTTATCTCTACACAATGTGTTATTCTGAGGAGCTCTATCATATTGTAAGCCCTTTCTTTTCCAAACTGACAAATCCTACCCTGGTCATTCTTCTGGCGTATACTTAATCATCCTTGTTTATCTTCTCTGGGCCTTTTCCAGCTTTAGTCAACCTTTTTTTTTTTTTATGGTAAAGGAGGCAGAACTGCACACAGTATTAATGCTGAGGACAAACAATTTCTGCATGCAAAGCAATCCTATTGTTTTACTCCTCAGTCCTGTCTAAATCATGCTTAATTTTTGTCCTGCCTTTTTTTGACTGTTACTGAATAGACATTGAATTGACATTTTCCATGGAATTGCCTCTCATAATCCAAGGTCTCACTTCTGAATGTCATTGGACAGCACAAAGCCTGTTATTTTATGTGAAAGTGGGATTTTTGCTCCTTACCTTTACCTGCATTGAATTTTATCTAACATTTCATCGCCCAGTCTTGAGTCTCAAAAAGTCCTCCTACACTTCTTCACTGTGTCTATTCATCCCTACTATCAGAAAAACTTCATATCCTCAGTAAATCACTTCACTTATTGGTCACTTTCTCCCTTGCCCTCCCTCTCCCCAGTCATTTCGGAAGCAGATTTGAGTGGGAACCCCTACAGACTACTGTGACTTCTCTCAACTGCTATAAGTGACCTTTTCCTTCCATCCCTTGCATCCTGTCTCATCGCCAATCCACGCCTTACCCCATGGCTCTTTGGATTCCCAAGACCTTTTAAAGGAAACTAGCTTGACTGTTATCAACCAGCCATTTTGTCTCTTCCCACCCAGATCACGTATATTCACATGCCCACTAATTCAGTTATTTCTCATAGTTTTACTAACTTGATGGGTGTAAATCTCATGCTACAGAAGTGCAGTTTCCTTCATTCTCCCTGGCACCAGTCCTCATGTACCAAAATCGCTTTAAACTAAGAGGTTACACATTGCCATTGGCAATTCAGCTATTTCATCCTTGACTTCTTTTAGAGCACTTGGGTGAATACTGTCCATCACTGGTTAGTGTTTGCATTGTCAATGTTTCCACAACCTCTTTAGCCACTTCAGTGTCAGACATGCTCTCTGAGGAACATCCTTCCTCTCCAAAGGGATCCAACATGGATTGACAATTTAGTCCACAGTGAAAACTTACATAAAGAATTCATTTGGCTTCTTAGCAGTGGTCTTGCCCTCTCAGTGCTCCTTTAATGCCATGAGCACCATTTGACTCAACAGCCTCTCTGGTATGCTTCCTGCTCTTGATCTGTCTGAAGGAATATTTAGTATTCATTTGATCTTTTTTGCTCATTGTTCCTTGAGCTCTAGTTTGACATGCACTATTGCATTTATACAATCCATCTACCAGCATTTACAATCCTTTGTCTTTTCCTCGTTTGGATACAATTCCAGCTTTTTGAAAGACATCTTCTCATTCTAATAACATACTTATTGTGCTGATTAGACACGCTTGCTTCCTTTTTACTCTTATTCAAGCCTTTCTTAACAGGTGGTACAGAAAATTGCTGGGCTTCCAGTATGCTGTCCTTCGGTAACCTCCCTGTAGCCTGCAAAGATTTACGTCTTTTAGGTTCAATTCCTAATATTCACATATTTCCCCTTTTTGAAGTTGTGTACCACTGACATAGTGATGGTAGAAGCTGAGGCTGGCCTTTTTACCTCTGTAAGGATGCTGAATTTGAATTTAGGACTTGTTTGCACTCCCATTAAAATCAACACTGGTTTTGTCTAAGGAGGGATAAGTTAAGAACTACAGGTCAGGACTTACTGGGTTTTGAAGGAGTAATTTCTACTGGTGTCTCAAAGCTGCTTAGAAATTGGTAACATGATTAAGACCTACTCAAGGATTTTGGCCTAATGGAAGTCAGAGGTACTAAAAACTTCATAGTAGGAATGAATTCAATGGTGGAATACATTAGCAACATTAGCAGCATTCAAGATAAAGAATAATTTAAATAAGTAAAAGCAGTGTCCTTTTGTCATTTATTTAGTAGTGCCACTTATAAACTATAATCAACAGTCCCCTCTTTATTAACTTTAACATGTTACATATGTTATTTGGAGTATGTCAACCATAGTTTTAATTAGTTAAAAGATAGGGAGCCACTAAAAATACACAGTAATCAGTGAGAAAGCTGAGACATTAAGCATCCTTTAGCTCATTTTTAAGCTGGTACTTTACTAAATCCCTAGAAGCTCTCTAGATCTTCTGATATGCCTGCAGAACACAGTAGTTTGAAAACATCAAATTAGCTTTTGTAAGAGCCATTTTATGAGATAGATAAATTTTTTTAAAATGGATAATTTCCCTTTTTTAAAGCTGAATCCAGTCAGGAAATCAAAACAATTCTAATTTATTTCACATAGATAACATCTTCTTCTGTTTCAATTCAAGATACTATTCGGTAAAGAAATTTGTTACAAATTTGGCTCAGATTTGTGTTATAGTATAAGAAATCATTATTCCTCTAAAAATACTTTCAGTGCCTCCTAAAGGTTTTACTAATACTTCTCAATATATTGAAAAAAACCCTGAAAGTCACTAAAGGTGACATAATTCATGTTAGACAAACCTATGAAGCCATTGAGGGGGAAAAAAGTCATACTATGCTTTATTTAGAAGCTATGATAATGTATGTTACAGACGATCAGCTTAAAACAGTACAGGTAACAACATTTCTGGCATGGTTGAAGAAAGCTTGGTTTTACAGACTTAATATTCTTCACGTGCAGTATTTTGCATGACATTTTCCAGATCTTATAAAAGACAATCCTAGCAGTGCCTATCAGCAGAGCTGGAATTTTAACATCATGGCACAGACCTGTGCCATTTGAGCCAACAGCAATATTTACAGCAGACTGCTCTCCCCTGTTCAGGCAGATCACTGGAGCAGACACATGTGGCTTTTGCTGAGCCTTTTCAGATAGTAAAGTCCAATCATTAGCTCCTCGCAGTTCCCGCTGCCTACTTTCTTTTATCCTACTTCTGTACACGTTTTCTGTTTCTGTCTGCCCACACCCACATCACTCCTTGGCCCTTTCTTTACTACCCTCCCTCCCCACTCTGATCCCCGTTGCTACCCCATCCTATCCTCTTTATTGTCTCCTTAATCCTCTCCAATTTGCTTTATTTCTATTGACAAAATTATGTATTTTTCTCTGGTATTGGTCATAGAAACAACTGCAATATTTAAGCTGATGCTCAAAAACCATTTCTTCTTAGACAAATACCCAAAGGAAGTTCAATCTCAACTGAATTTGGCAAATACAAGCATTTGGTAAATAGGAGCTTATATAAAGCCCTAGCTACCAATCTGTCTGTAACAGTTAACTAACCCTTTGCCAATGTCAGAAAAGCCTGTAATAAAGAAGGCCCTCTAAATTTAGCTTGGAATCCAATCACTAAAAATGAAATCTAGGAGCTAACCTTCCTTCTCATTGCGATGTCTGCAACCTGGCTCTGCCTTCACCCAGTGATGCCTGTGCAGTCCACTAACTTCTGTGGAGAAAGTGGCAATTCGATATTTTTTCTGAAAATTTCAAAAGGCAAGGACAAATAGTGGCACCCTGCAGGCATACATTCTCTTGTATATGCTTCTATTTTCATATCAAAAAACCCTCCCAAACCCAACGCTAGTGAATGGCAATTGGATACATGGGTAAGCAAACCCACAATTCCTGATTATTGCTTTGAATTGAGCACTGCATGACATTGAACATTGCGGAGTCAAAATAGTCATGGACACCCTCCACTCGGCAGCGTGAATAACCCAGACTAATGCTGTCCTGGGAAAAAATACTTTGAGAACAAGCATGTGACCAATCACATTATCACCCCTTATTAATTTCTTTCACAACCTCTGGCAACCTGAACATTTCAAATTCTTTCCTAGTGACATCTGTATTCATGCATCTAACTTAGATTAAAACCCAGAGCAACAACACTACCCTTGTGTAAGTCAACATCGCTGTCAGCACTGTACTCACCGAAACCCGTTGCCCTTTGGAGCCCCGCTATCAGCCCTTTCCTATTGATCCGCTTTGCATGACCAGATACAGCCACCTGCAAACCCTGCACCTTCTACTTCCCAACTGAAAGCAGTCCCACTCACTCATTATTTCTCTGCTGTTTTCCTCACCAACTCCTAATACCTATCAAACACCCCATTTCTGTCATTGGCTTAAAGTTTAAGTTGGCTTAAAACCGCAGGACAAGCAACAAACACAAATAGATGGGAACGGTTTACTTGGAGTTAGGTGGACTCTGCCTGCTTAAAGCATCTTACACAAAATGGCAAAGATGCTGAACATCAGCATCCCAGTTATACAGAATTTGTTCCCATCATGCTGAGTGACATGCGAATATATTTGCTGTCTAGGCTAATAAGTTGTTGCTGCAAAGTTAAAATCTTTTTCATATTACACTGACCAACATGCTTAATTTAAATGATTTATTTGGGTCAGGATTTTAAACTGTCAGCTTGTTTTAGTTGAAACGTGTTCTTTGGACTCTCCCCAATTAATATTTAAGTAAAGTGTTTTTACCAGCACTTAACCTGAATACTAGCTGCAAACTAAGAGAACTTTTCAGGAACAAAAATGCAGACTGTGCAAACAAATCCACAAATTTCACAAATATTTGCAAGAGCAAAATAACTATACTGAAGACCACTGGAACTGGTCCTAGAAAAAGGGTGTCTTTATACTGATTTGAATTCACACTTAACTTCAGAGGTTGAACTTGCCTGGGTAGAGTTTGCATTTTGAAATTACTGTAGATAAGAACATCAAAGCTAGCAAACCTGAACAGGGGAAGAGGTTTCACGGACTGGTCTGAGGTACCCTGCAGCGAACCTAATTTAACATAATATTCAACTGTGCCCCAGATAGACGGACTTGAATTATGATACAGCTCCATTCTCCAACTCTGATGGACATGCCTACATGCCTGCTTCATCAGTCATACACCAGAGACTATAGCTCTTTTGTCTTCCATGTGGCAGTTTTCAGAAACTGCCAAAGGTCATAAAAGTAACAAGGGTAGGCAAACAAAGGGAAAACGTGTTTTTCCTCTAGAGAAAGGCAGATTCAGGACTCTAGTTCTGAGCTGAGTGACTGGTGGGTGAAAAAAAAAAGAAATGTGGGAGCAACACTCATTACAATACAGTTTGACTTACCAGATTTATCAACGTTTCCTGTTCTTTGCAGTGCCATGGCTACATGCAATCCTAAGTAAACTTTCCAAAATGCAACTGCTATGAATTATGTCTCTTTGCTATGAGTTCCAAGCTCTCCGTGACAGATCTGCAGCCTGCCTCATCATATTCTGAGTAATGATTATCCTGTATAACCCACAAAAACTTTCTCCTTGGGAGATACAATGGAAGACGTTCTCAGGTGCCTAAATGCACTACTATCACTATTTAGGGATTCACAGAAGTGGTTAATGGGACTTTTTGAAAGTACTCAAATTCTTAACTATCCCTGGAATAAAAGTTGCCCTCAGTATCAACATGAGGATACTCTACCAGGAAACACGTAGCCTTTATTCACTCAGACCAGATCACTTGCATACCTTTAATCACTCTTTCGTATTTCCCCCCATTGCTCTGTGGATTCAAATGAGGGTTTTCAAGGCACACACGCAAAGCATAAAGCACTTTCTCCTGCCTCAGCAGCTGACTGCCTTCTGCTGCTATCTCTGATCCCAGTTCCTGTCAGTCTTCCTCTGCTCCTTTCATGATGCCCATTTCCATATGGATTCATCATTCTTCAGTCCTAATCACCACCTCCATTAGGCTTCCCTGTCTTTGGTCTGTGTTGGCATTCAAAAGACCAGAGGCTCTTTTACAGTAATGAGGTATAGATGTGCCTCTGGTTTTTAGTCTGCCCCATGTTACTTTCCTGCCATGAGCTAGTAAGATAGAAATTTATGCCCTTTACATGATTTTCACCAAATAAAAAAAAAAAGACAGACTTCATGACATGGTATGAAACCCACTTTAGGACAATGGTCCTAATTCCCTGCCAGCTTTGGAATTGGAAAACTTCCAATTCCCCCCAGCTTTGAAGAATACAGCCATCTACCACCAAACTTCAGTTAGGCTTTTTTCCTATAAAAATGAGTAGATTTCATTTTCTGAATGTAGATTACTTGTAGAAATGTCATCATCTAAATATATATCAGATAAACTGGATCTGGCAAAGCAGGCTACATACTGCTGAAGCTGCTTTATCTCAGTGAAACAGGGGCAGCTTTGTATTCATGAAAGTGCCCATCAAAAAGGGGGCTGGTCTTTTATTATTTAGTCTAACAACTAAAGGAAGCAAAAGACCAAGCTGCTTTATTTTTTTTTAAGCAACTTTTACACAGATTGTGGTGGGAGTGAAAGACACTCTCCCATCTTAGTTGAAATCGGGTCTAGTTGGGGAAGGAAGCTTTTGCTTCCTTTTGCTGCTGATTAAGGGTCTAGGGCTTAAAGGGCAATTCCAGACAAGGAAGGAGATCTTTATCACTGCCCTTGGAACAGTTCCTACTGTTGTGCTCATTTTCCCCCCCCACTTTTAATCACAATTTACAGCTGAAAAACATATCTCAGAGAATGGTACCAGCATACCAGCTGTTCCATGAAGATCATTCAGCATTGTTATGTTTTCAATACTTATAAATGTTTCTAATAATATTACATGGTTTCAATCAGTAAACAGTACTTAAGAACTACTACAGCTGCTTTCTGAGTAGCTAAAGTAGATCAGCTTGTAAGAAAGCAGCACAGAAAAGTCCTCCTCTAAAAAATACAGTGTGGGCTGAAGCCATCTGGCAAGAATTACAGGTCACCTTCTCCTCTCAGCAATATTCATCTAGGGTCCAGTCTGTACAAGGGAGATGTTTTACAATGCAAACCAGGAGGAGGGCATAGGATCAACTCTCATCGTTCTATTTAATCAATCAGTAAATTCACGTGGACATGGTTTCCGTGGTAAATGAGGGGGATGACATGACAAATGGCAGAACTTCAGTTCACAGGGACCTGTGAACTGTGGGCAGGGACTGGGGCAACAGAAAGCTTATGGGATTCAGTAGGAAGAAGAACACCTGGAGCAGAATAACCTCAGGCATCACCATGGGCTGGGAACTGGCTGGCAGAGCAGCAGCCTCAATGAAAAGGACCCAGGCATTACAGTGGATGCCAGGTTGAACCTGTGCCAACCATGTGCTCCATCATGAGTAAAGTAAACCACTGAGGGTTACCTTAGGAAGAACACGGCCAGCAGATGGGAACAAAATTTTTATCAGGTTGCGATAGGACAAGGGTGATGGTTTTAAACTAAAAGAAAGTAGATTTTTACTAGATATAAGGAAGAAATTTTTCACAATGAGGGTAGTGAAACACTGGCACATGTTGCCCAGAGAGGTGGTAGATGCTCCATCCCTGGGGCAATGTTCAAAGTCAGGCTGGACGGGACTCTGAGCAAGCTGGTCTGGTGGAAGATGTCCCTGCTTATTGCAGGGGGTTTGTACTAGATGACCTTAAAAGGTCCCTTCCAACCCAAACTATTCTATTATTCTATGATTCCTTGCTTAATCTGCTGCTGGGGGAGTGGGGCATAGCTGGTCTACTGTGTTCAATTCTGGGAACCCAGATAGACTTCAAGAGGGATGTTAATTTCTTCTTAGAAAGGGTCTATAAAATGTCTATCAAGACGGCCAGGGGCACAGAGCACATGAGCTGTGAGGAAAACCTGAGGGAGTTGTAATTCCTTTGTCTGGCAAAGAAGAGGCTAAAGGGGGATCGAGTAGCAGCCTGTGACTACATGAAGGGAAATTCCGAAGTCAGACTTCTCTTGGCAGTAGCAGAGAACATAACAAGGGTCAAGGGACATGTGTTGTGACTTGGGATATTCAGATGGGACATTAGGAAGAATTTCTTCACCAGCAGGATAGTGCAGCACTGAAAGCAGCTGGGTAGAGAGTTGGTGGACTTTCCTGCTTTTCAATGTTCAGCTAAGCAAAGCCACTGATCTAGTGTTGGTGACAGTCAATGATAGCTGGTGATAGATGTAATGACTTAGTGATGGCAATAGTTCTTCTTTTAAATAGAAGGATGGGCTGAATAACATTCAGATGCCCACCTCAACCAATGCTTCTATGATTATGTGAGAATTTCTGCAATGAGAACTGACAAATGATGCAGCTGAGGCTCCTTGAGCTCCCACAGCCCAGATCTACTTTTTTTACTTACTTTATTTGCTGAAGGAAAAAACAAGTGGTTGAACTGTCTTTGCTCATGAAGAAGTTAACATAGGCAGGTTCACTCTGGGGTGACAGTGTTTTGACTTACATCCCAGCCTAATTCCAACTAAATCCTTACAAAATAGACAGTTGCATGTCTTCCGTAACTTCTTTCTAAGTCTTCCCACAGCCAAATTAGTATAAATTATGGTTCATACCTCTTAAGTGGCCTGTAATATACTGGATAGGTTGACCCTGTGTGGATGCTTGGTGCCCATCAAAGCTGCTCTGTCACTCCCCTCCTCAGCTGGACAGGGGAGAAAAAATGTAATGAAAGGCTCATGTGTCAAGATAAGGACAGGGAGAGATCAGTCAGCAATGACTGTCATGGGCAGAACAGACTCAGCTTGGGGAAATTAATTTAACTTATTATTAATCAAATCAGAGTAGGATAATGAGA
>NW_010535322.1:0-6570 GCF_000687285.1 Phaethon lepturus
CCCCACGTTTGAGACCTTCACCCTAGGAGCTAGAGGCTGCATCCCCCTACTTAGTTTCAGTTCTTTTAATGATACAAATTATTTCCTCAAAAGGCCACCAGCCCTCATGTAAAAGAATCAGAAAGACAAGCCCCAGCAAAGACATTTATAAATATGTCAAGGTTCAAGTTAGTGAAAAAGACTGGGCAGGCAGAAAGCATCAGGGAGCCATGTGAGCATTTCTCACAATGCATGCAAAGCTGTGTCAACTATGCAAATAAGGGCATGCTCCCAAAGTTGGGTCCAGCTGGACTAGATCTGAGCTGGTGTCAGGAAAGGGGTCTAGCTTCTGTTGTACCTGCCTGAGCTGCCAAGTGTTGAACAACCTATAAGTTATTTGTATTTTCATTATAAACAGGTTGTTCTACTTTTTAAATTATTTGCTATCAGCAAAAACTACAGTTTAAGAATAAAGTTGTTAGAAATAACAACAACAACAAAATCTAACTGCATGTTACATTCTCACAATAGTCCCTATAGAAGAGATATTTCAGTCCTTAAAAATAAGCAACCAAATTAAACATCTATTTAAATGTTTTCTCATTTGAAATAATGAGTTACAGAATTTGTGTAAGAGAATACCATATTCTGCACCATTAGCTAATTGAAAGTTCCACTGCAGGTGTGAGAAAGCAGAGACTGCACAATCTTCCTCTAGTAACCGTTTTACACAGGACTGACATCTGATTTCATCCTCATAAGCCTGCAGATGAAACATGCTTTGACAACTGTTTTTGAAAAAAGCAGCTAATCTTTTCTTATATTGTCTGAGTAATTCAGCAGCTCTCAAACTATTGATTAGCTCCCTTTCCCCTCCCTGCCCTTCTTTCAGAAATAGCTTGCGACCTCTCATGAATACTATATATAAATCTACAAGTCTACCCCTTACCTCAGTCTCAATTTAATGCTCACTTTTTATTTTTGTATCCAGATTTTTGTTCATTCCCGCTTTTCCATTTCTCACTGCCTAGACCCCACTGCTTTAGCTGATTCATTTCAGCATAAATTCAAGCATTCACCCCACATGACATGGCCCACCCCATTGGAAGCTACAGACCAATACATGCATAACACAGGGTACTCTGGGGACCAGTAGTATATACTTATTTAGAAGGAAGAACTCCTCCAAGGGTGCATAGGTAATATAAAGTTTGGAGAGGTCTGTGTGTCTATACAGACATTTGGGGCAGATAGAGGATGGCAAGGTGGCTGTTACAGAGATCAACCAGAACTTCTGACTCTCCAAGTCAATTGTCCCTCCCCCAGTATCAGCTGTTGCAGCAAGGAGGCATGGGGGACTCCACTGGTGGAAGCAATTAGGGATTTAGACATTTGGGAAGGAAATTCTAGGGAAGAGGGGGTTGCAAAGGGAAACACTTTCCAGTGGAGTTATTACTTGAGGAGAGCCATTCACCCTGTCCCTCAGGGCGAGAAGGGGATTGCTCATACCCTCACTGCACTCCCACCCAGGCTCAGGAGGAGTCTGGATGGAGGCAGCACTGGGCACAACAATAGAGCATTGTTTCTCTCCTACCAAATTCGCAAGCTGTTGTTGAAAGGGGAGATCAAACAGAACAAAAAAAAAAAAAAACCAACCCCAAAAAACCCCAACTGTGATTACCATGTACCTTCTCAATTTACATTGGACCTTAAATTACCTAATAGTTTCAGTGGTTAGACACACAGCCAGATTGTTCCTTTAATTCCACAGATACAGACCTTGTGTCTAATATTTAGGTATTTGTGCATAGAGTTATGCAGCTAAGCAAGCAGGCCTGTCCCCTGCATGTTATCAAAAGAAGAGCTTCTTATCAGAAGCTAGATATAAATACAATAGCCAACTTTTACTTTCATGATTACCATTGGGCCACATTCTTCCCTCTGTGCAGAATCTCATCACACATTACTTGCATCTCAGAAAACACAAAACATCATAAAAAAGAATGCAAGTTATGTTAATCAACTTGTTTGAATTTTTAATTGAGATTCATGTTTGTTTTGCAACAGTTTCTCAAAGGCTATGCTACAATGAAACACAAGAATCATTTTGAATGAGACTAAATAAAAGCACAAATCTCAGGAAATAATTCTGCATTTGGAGAAGAATGAATAGAAAAGCCTGATTTTAACTAAGATCTACAGGATTACCAAGAGCATTAGGGAGCGTCCTTGCAAAAATTCCTCCCTTTAGTTAAAGCTTTGAAAAGAAAGTTTTTCAGAAGTATGGAGGCACCTCTAATCTCATGGCAATAATTGAGAATTAGAAGTCCTTAGCATCCTTAAACATAGAGCTAGACAAGTATTTTCTAAACAAACTTAACTTTACAGTAGTGAACTATTAATCTGCTTAAAATGAGATTGATTCCTGCCACTGGGAAGATACACAAATACACTGGCATTGTATTTGCCAGTCACTCAGTTGTTTCCAATTTATTGGATGAAGCAAATAATGCAGTATTTCATGGCTGGTATTGTTTTATTGTTTAATATTGATTAAAATATTTACACCCCTACTTTTCAATCCACATTTTAGCATTCATACCTATGGCTTTTACTTTTAGTACAACATCTTTGTGTCAAGTGTCAGAATTTCATTTAAAAAAAACCAGGAACCTGATACCATATAGACAAGTCTTCTCTATATTTATGTTTAAAAATATAAATAGTCATTTTTGAAAATTAATAAGAGTCTGCTGGTAGCTTTCTTCCAGCTCATGTTTACCACAGATTCTACTGAGTTTTTCTTAAAGTGTCCCTTTTAGAGTGTCCTGCTGCCTCCACGTGGAATCAATTTCCTCCCTCACCACCATCCCCAAATTTAATGGGGGAAAAAAAAAAAAAAAGAAATCAGTAGCTGACAATTTAAAGCAAAAAATATAAAGCACTATAACATTACCTACACTGCCTTTTACTGAACTAGGCTTTTGAACACTCTAGGAGCTTTGTGGAAATTTAACCAGAGAGTGTTGAAAAGGCACAGGATTTTTGTCCTCTGAAGCCTCTAGCAACAATGTTTTTTCCCCAGCCTGAAAGTTAGGGATCACTGTTAGAAAACAGCAGTCTGCCCAGAAAATTCACAGGTACCCAATTGGCCACTTACATTAGAACCCATCACATTTTACTGATTCTTCTGCCACAGACACCCTGCAAATCTATAACAAGAGTTTGCTTCTATGGCAAAAGGAAGATGTAACAGTGATACAAGCTATTCATTATTAAAATCCTCACAAAGCTGTCCATCTCTGTGGTAGTTTCTCTTCCATGGTATTACATGAATGGGAAAGTTATTTCTCACATGTGAGAGAAGTTTAGTTGTATGTGAAGATAGATAACTTTGGTCCACTTGTCCAGCTTCCTAAGGATAGCATATTGGAAAAATGACCACTGATGGTTCAAAAACCAATGTAAAAGCTAGCAAAAGTAATTGGGTATTTCATTCCTAAACCTGCAAAGTGTGGTTATGTCCTAGTCATCTACCTTTTCATTCTGTGTCCCCACTAACTGTTGAGTTTAAGTCTTCAGCTTGTTCATAATCTTTCTTATCTATATCATCTACTTGACTAGTTTCCTTTTCTTCTGCTTCTCCTCGATCAACACTTTCATATTCTACTTGTTCCAGGTCTGTTCCATCTATAAGTTCTGCCTGTACTTCTTCCATCTGTATTTGATTTACATGCTCAACATGTAACTGCTCCACATGAACTTCAGCACCTTGTTCAGTCTGAATGTGTTCAACTTCCACGTAACTAATTTGCACCTGTTCTTGCAGTTCATCTATCTGAGTGCCTTTGACTTGATTGTCCTGTACGAGGTCCTGGTGCATCTGTTCCACCGTTACCTGTGCAGAATTCACTTGTACCTGGATTACTGGTAAGACATGGACTTGCTCCACTTGTTCTATTATAGTCATTGATGTTACTGGTTCAGCTTCCACAACTTCCACTGGAAGAACCTCTTCTGTCACTATTTGTTCTGAAATATTGTGTGTGTCTTTGAGATGCCTTCTCAGCTCACTGCCTTGCATAAACCACAAATCACATAAGGTACAGTGGTTGGGTTTGTCACCGGTATGTATTACCAAGTGATCTTTAAATTGATCCCAGCTGTTAAACACACTGTTACAAACCTGAAACAAAAGATATAGTATGTTAAACAGTGCCAACAGAAATTTGACAAAGTATAGTGCCTATTTCAGATAATAGCTTCACATAGTGTAGCTTCTTGCTACTTGGAATAAAAACAAACAAACAAACAACCAATCATGTACATCAGAGGTAAAAGCTGATAAGTCAGCTTCAGATGAACAGAAGACCTGGTATTTATTTATTTTTAAGAAACAGTATGCCATTTTGAGTTCTGCATACACAGGATACCTACAAAATTTATGAGTCTGTACAGCATTTGAAAGTTTTCTTATTTTAACCTTATGTGGAATTCACATACAGATTCACACCCCAATATGTGTCTGGTGCTAGAATTTTGGGTGGAAAACTATTTATGTAATAATATATGATGAAAGTGTAATACAAACTGTCCTTTTACTGAAGTTCTAGATGCAGTACTACTAGCCAACTTTTCCTTATCAGCTTTCATTTGTTCATGGCACTAAGATTTACCTGGCTAGACTAAACTCTCCCATTATACCATTTCAAAAAAATACTTGAGTGATTTCAGCAGATAAAAATCCCTTAAAACTCCATCCCTTTAAGTCTCTTCCAGCTAAAAGTACTGCTTTGACTGCAGACATACTATTTTCACAAAGCACTTTGAGCACGCTTCCTTCCCCTCAGCTGGCACTGAGGTAAGTAGCCTGAAAACAATACACAAAGACTGCAGAAATTAATGAGGTGCCAGGGTAGAAGAGAGAAGAGTGGGGTAGAGTCAGGCTCGGAGTAAAGAAACAGGCTCAGGGGTCTTTGTCCATGCAAGTGTTCTTGGCTGCAGAAAGAAGCAAAGAGCATGCATTTCACTGTTGGCAAATATTTTTGAAACAGAATGTGCCATCTCCTCAATTTTCAGCAACAGCACAGAAGGACGATGGAGTATCTGACAGGGATTAACTCAAGGAACAGGTCTGTGTAATGGAGCTGAATATCCCCATTTTGCTGTTGAAGTCTTAAAACCATGTTTGTGATGCTAGTGACATGCTTTTTGTGTCCCGTCCCGTCCCCCCCCCCGGCTCACGCTTTAGAAAAGTTGCACACACACTTCTTAGAAGACTAACCTTATAGAGAAGCACTCAAAATTACTTAGTCATACATAAAGGTAATGACTATCAGTAATGCCCAAGCACATAATTACTGTTCTTGTCACATGGAGCCTAATTCAGTACTCAAGACTAAAATGAAGAGCACCAAAAGTGCTCATCAAGCAAGCGCAATTTTGTTTTCTCCTCTTTGTTCAGTGAGACAAGATTTTATTTATCAAACACTATTCAAATTTAGTTCTAAAGAGAAAAAAAAATAAAGAAAAATTTATCCAAGAATTGCTGTAGTTGCTACTGGCTGAAATAACACTAACCCACACTCACAATATCCATAACAGAGAAAGCTATGAGGTAAAGCAATTAAACCAGAGGGTCACAAAGACAAAACAGTATCTTCAGTGAAGCTAAGTACAATTTTGTGTTCTTATTAGTTCTCATGTTCAAAACAAACTTATCTTTAAGAAAAAGGTATGCCCCCAAGAATTAACTTCAGACTAGCATAACAACTGAACGATACAACAGCATCAGTGAAACTTCTGATTACATGATTTGATTAGCAACACACAGAATTCATTCATCTCCTGCAGTATTCACTGCTTCCTGTGAATACGATCACTGTTTTTTTGGAACAAATAAAAGCTGATATCCAGCAGTTTTCTTTACTACACAATCCAATTTAATCTCAAACCACACAATCCAATTTAATCTCAAACCACAGCCATTCTGTGAACTGAATAAGGTGAGAGCCTTAAGGGGGGGGGGGGGGGAAGAGGGTGAAGCGTGTTCTTATTTGAGACTGTCACAGCAGTGGAGAAGCAAAATGGCAAATAGAAAATCAGAGAATAGTTTGGGCTGGAAGGGACCTTTAAGGTCATCTAGTCCAACCGCCCTGCAATGAGCAGGGACATCTTCAACCAGACCAGATTGCCCAAAACCCCATCCAACCGGGCCTTGAATGTTTCCAGGGATGGGGTATCTACCACCTCTCTGGGCAACCTGTTCCAGTGCCTCCACCACCCTCACAGTAAAGAATTTCTTCATAATATCTAATCTAAAGCTAGCCTCTTCCAGTTTAAAACAGTTACACCTCATCTTCTATCACTATACTCCCTGATAAAAGAGTCCCTCCTCATCTTTCCTGTAGGCCCCCTTTAAGTACTGGAACGCTGCAATAAGGTCTCCCCAGAGCCTTCTCTTCTCCAAGCTGAACCCCAACTCTCTCAGCCTGTCCTCATAGGAGAGGTGTTCCATCCCTCTGATCATTGCTGTGGTCCTCCTCTGCACCCGCTGCAACAGGTCCATGTCTTTCCTGTGCTGAGGGCTCC
>NW_010535322.1:6621-14292 GCF_000687285.1 Phaethon lepturus
CGCCTGCCTCGACCTGCTGGCCACTCTTCTTTTGATGCAGCCCAGGATGTGGTTGGCCTTTTGGGCTGCAAGTGCACATTGCCGGCTCATGCACAGCTTTTCATCCAATGCTACAACCAACCTCAGCTCTCATTTTCTAGCTTTTCAGAATCAACTTTTAAAAGCTAAGTAACATTCTTCTGCACAGCTTTTCAAGTGTCAGCTACATATAGTGACCAAGTACCCTAGCTATCCATCTACAGCATTTATATATTGCTTAAAAGACATTACAGATTGTCATAAGTTGGAATGACTTTCCAGACAAAGCCAATATATTGTCATTAAACAGAAGAATAATAAAATAGGAAATAAATTAGTACTTTGTATTTTGGACTTTAGTGAAGCATGCTCACAAGCAGGAAAGGCCTAGGTCAGTGCATCAAGAACCTTGAAAAGGAAGCAGAAAGATCAGTAAGATGCAGATGAACACTTACCTACCCACAAGAATCTCTCTGATTAACAAAGTATTACAAAGCTCCATATCGGTAATTCCATATTTTAAATGGAACTACTTAGATATAAGAATTTACCCTCATGTTGTGTATGAATGCAATCTTTAAAATTTAGTGAACATAAACCCACTCTCATTGCCTTTCCTGCTCAGTACTCCCACACTCCTTCAGTACAGTAAGGAGGTATCTAGCCTCAGACGCTGCTACTTCCATTACCCACCTGACATTCATACAGCTTCTTTCTTCCCTTTTTAGCTCCAGCTCCAGACTGACAGGCCGTCAGGTGACATTTGAGTGTGCTATTCCTAGCGAAACGTTCATGGCAGTTTGGACATTCAAATGGTTTTTCACCTGTTAAGACAGATACGGGGATTTGTAAGCATATAAAACCAGCCAGTTTTCAGTCAGCTCTCCCTTCTCCTCTTCCTTTTGTGTAGGTTGATAAATATGCTGTAAAGATGTGGCCAACTGGATTATTCTACAGAAAAAGTTTACATAAAATGTCTCTCTCTTCATTTATGTAAATAAAAGGGCAAAAACCTAACATGGAGTCATAACTCTCATTTAAATAAAACAAAACCAAACAAACGATGCAACATAACTACCAGTGCCATTTAAGATACATTTAGGTTTTTATGGAAGTTAGATTATTATTATGATAAAATATCTTAAAGAAATAGCAGCTATTTCTCTCTTTTCACCTGATAATATAAACAGTTAAGGACTCAACATTAGTATATACAATGACACATTAAAGAAGGAAGTATTTAAATAATACCAAATTTTATTTTTAAGAACAATAACAGCTTATGCTTGAGAGCTGAAACTGAGCTCCAGAAAAAGAAGTTGGCACAGAATGACCATGAAATAACAATGCATCAGTATTAAAACAAACAAAACAAATACCAAAACCTTCATCCAAAGTAGTATATTGTTATTATCATCATCAAGTAGTAATAAAGAACAACTGGTGTCTCTGCTTACTAGTTTCATCATGCAGAAATGCAATGAAATTCAAGGAAATTAAAGTACAAAAAAATAGGAACAGTGTGTTTCTTCTGAAAGTCTGATAATTAATCTGCGGAGGTACCAATACCAACATGACTACTGAAACAAACTACTTAATGAACTCCAAAAGAGACTGAGACAGTTCAGTGAGTAACACAAGAATCTATTCTAGCTAGATTAAGTTTAAAAGCCTACATTTTCAGGAATGCAGTAGTTATTGATTACTGTGATAGAAAGCCAATAAACCTGTATTTTCAGAAATAAAGTTATTCAGAAGTGCCTAACTAGCTTTTCAAAATAAATCCACAAGTAGCCTATAATTCTCACTTATACACCTAAAGGCCACAGAAAAATGTTAAATGGTGGGAATATTCCCCTTAATGGTTATAAAATGCTATGTTTTTGGAGACTGTTGTACAGGTAATGCAGAGGATGCTGAACTGCCATCAGTCTTGTAGATCAAAAATCATGGACTTTGCATGAGCAACCAAATACATTGGTGAGCCAAGAGGATACTACAGAACAAAACTCACACCACAGACCTCCACCTGCCCTGTGATCTGGTCACATTTAAAGAGTTACTTGGAGCAAGGCACCACCTAGTCAAGGACAGATTTATTCTATTCTTACTCAAATTCTTCAATTAATCTTCAACATATTCTGCCAAAAGTATCTGAAAGTAACAATTCAAAGACAACAGCGATGATATCCAAAGGCCAAAAGACATTGTGAGACTTCTTGCACAGTGCAAATCAATGCTGTGACCTCAGCTGCACTAGTCACAGCAGCGATGGAAAACACAGAGAGCATGTCAGCCTGCCTCTAGCTTGAGAAATGCACTGGCAAACTGGGGGATAAACTCCTCTGCTAAAGGCGACAACTTCCTTCTCTTCCCCTGGGTGTCATCCAACTACGGGTTTAGTCTCATCTAAGTGAGATTTTATAAAGAGGGAGGGTTCTGGCCTGATCTAACAATTATCTTTTTTATATTTATGAGAACAGGTGAGATTTCACTTACCAATTGTAAGTAAAATCTCAGGACAGGAATTCTGACCTAAGATAGTCCAACATTGTGCTGGTCCTTTATAATCCTACAGCCACATGAAGGAGACTGGGTTAAAATATTTACTTTGGGCAAAGACATTCACAACAACACAGTGACCTTTATTTGCCTAATATGTAAGAAATACCAGGGGATTCAACCATAAAGCTGCCATATCATTATTTAGATTTGGTTTAGAGAGAAACAGTAAGCCTAGTTGGGTGTGGTTTTTTTGTTGGTGGTTTGGTGTCCCATCCCCCCCTCGGCAAGCATTTATCAAATTAACTTCTTGGGATCATTTATTCAAGGTATGTAAATAGAGACCACTTATTCACTCCTATGGAAGATGTTATTTGCAGCTCAAAGTACATTTCCTATAAAACATATTTTAGTTTTATGAAGAATGGCAAAGGCCTTGATTAATTTTTTTCCTAAGAAGTTTGTATAATCTGCATACAAATTACTTCAGTTACAGGGTTTTCAGACAAGGGATGATTAATTTGACTGCTTGGAGCACATCACAACTCCTTTACTTCCACCTTCACTCATGTGAGCACACACACACTCTCCATAAAAGGGGGAAAAAAAAAAAAGAAAAAATAAACAAGGTGGCCTAACTTTGAGAAATATTCAGCAGTCAAAATTCCCAGTAAAATCAGAGGGAATCAAAGCTGTTCAGTGTCTCTTTCTGCTAGGGGATATAAGCTTTGCAAAATACCAGGATTAGACAAGTATATTGAGAGCAGTAGCTTCGTTTAAGATTGATTTCTGTATGAGGAAATTGCTCTTCTTGTGTAAGACAAAATTAGAGCTATTGAACTCGGATATACATTATTTAAGTGCTGCCTTGCAGAATTTCTGTCCTATGAATTACTTATGATTGGCAAGTGAAATCTCTTTTTTTCCCTTTATGAGAATGAATAAGAGAATCATTAGATCAGGCCAAAAAAATTTCCCTCTCTAAGTTCTGGACATAACTTTATTAGTACATTCAGTTACATGACACACAAGAAAATTTTGAGGTTTTTTTTTCTAGATATTCAGAAGCTGCTTAAGGCATTGTACGCATGCACAATAAACTCTATAGTTCTCCTTCCTTTCTTTTATTGAGACAAAGATAATAGGCATTACTAATGTCAAATTCCTACATCAAAAAGAATTACCAACCCTGATAAGGTGTCTATTTCTGCTCCAATTGCTACTGTCATGTTATTGCTGGTGGTGTGATTAAGCAGCAACAGGATCAAATACTTTGTAGGACATTTTCTCCCTGGCCTTTTAATTTTATTTTCATATTCAACCAGTGCTATACAGAATTAAGAACTCAGAAAGCCTCTGGCTCAATGGGAGTTTTTCCACTGACCTTAGAAGTTAAATGGTATTATCTAGTTTAACTTTAAGCTTAAGGCTTTCAAAATGCTGAACTAAAAGTAATTAGATTCCATGTGTTATACTTGTATCAATAAATATTTAGAAAGTACTCTGCATCTCCTATGATATGCTAAGTTGCTTCATCCCCAAAATCCTTCATCACAACAGCAACCAACATACTGTGATATCTGGGTTACTCTGTTAATCTGCCACAAACTTTTCTCTGAAAAGACTTTTGTTAAGTAGCTTGTATTTGACTTGGTCATAATGGAGAAACACTCCCTACTTCATAGGGGATAAGGATTTGCTAAAGACTTTTTATAAATGCAACTTTTAAGGGGCTATTGGGAGTAGACTGGATACAGTGTCATATATCAATACTCAGCAATCCCATACACAGATGCAAAGAAGTTCCAATTAAAAGGCTTTAGCAGCAGCAAGCCACAAAAGAAATAGGACTGCTACCCTCCATTAAATTCTTACTGATGACTCATGACTGACATTAAACAAAAACACCTGAAAGATCAGGACAACATAAATTTTACATTCAGAGAGCTATTTAATGCTCATTACCTATTCAGATAGTACAGACTTTTCAGTGAGATGAAGAAATAGCATCTTAACCTCCCATATTATATAGAAGAAGCACAAGTCATTTTGCACTCAAAAGATGCTATCCAGATTTCAGAGGCAGATTTTACAGTAACAAAAGTCTACTATGGTCACTAGAAATGTTTTGCTATATAAGTTAACAAAGAAAATGAAAATGTAGATGAGATGTCAAGAGCGAGGATGAAACTTTCAAACAAGATGGTACAAGAGAGAGTTGTTGGGGGGTATTTTACGCCTAATGCATTAATAGGCACTTGCTCAGAAGTTCTATTAGTTAAAGAAACCCTTTAAACTGTGTATTCCACTGAGAAGCTCACAGTTCAGATCATATTTCAACAGAAACATTTACTAGTAGAATTGTGAAAATAAGAGTAGCTCCTCAGTTTGGTACTTTTGAAGAAAACATGTTTTAAGAAATTATTTTGAAAAAATCTTTAGTGCTTTCTGGTTTTAGGTGCCTATTTTTAACCCCCTCGATCCCTCAAAGTTTATATCAATGGAGAAGAAAAGAAAAAAAAGAAAGGCATTTTAGTTACAACTAGAAACCAAGTATTTCTAGTACTCGGGACTCACATGTTCTCTTCAGTGTATTCTCTATTCCCCCAAAACATGCAAAACCACAAAATGCTAGAGCCAAAGCCACAAGTACAGGACCATAGCAGTGCTCTTACCTGTGTGCTTCCGGAGATGCTCTTTAAAATGTCCAAAGTGGTCAAACTGCTTATCACAGTACTGGCATATATGTATTTTTTTGCCAGGTCTTTGCTTCTTGCTGGCACCACCTTCATCAAAGTGGTAACAGGTGAGGTGCTGTTTCAAAGCACTCTCTCGTAGGTACCTTTTATTGCATATGTCACACTTGTAACTCTCAGTAGAATGTGTTTTCATGTGTTCCTTAAAATGGTAAAATAATTTAAATGAACGGTTACATTTCTCACAGTGGAATAAATTCTTCACGTGTGACAGCTGAAGTTCAACAATTTCAATACCATCTACCTGTTTGCATGAGGGATCAGTTGCACTATCACCTTCTTGGATCTGGCATTTTGTCTCTCCCTGACGATACTTACTGGTGATATCTGCCAAAAGAGCCAAAGCAGATTCATCTGATGTACCCGTTGTCTGTATGTACTTTATAGATTGCTCTGCAGAAGCTACTTCAAGTGTTTTGATGCCATCATCTTCCACTTCAACTGTCCCCTCAGCAATCTCAACCTCAATTTCAACAGGTTCTGATTCTGCAGATGGCAGTGTTTCTGTGATAACGTTAGAGGTTTCGGCTATCTTCCTCTTTTTCGGTTTATTTTTACCTTGCATTTGATTTGATTCTAAGGGTGATGAATTTTCTTTGTTCCTGCAAAGCATTTGCATAAACATAGTTAAGATCCATAAGCACTTACATAACAATTCCTGCCTGATACTGAGCTTCTGCATTAAACACTCACTAGCTGTTTCTCAAAGAAGCTGAATGATGAATGACTGCATAACCTGCATGCATTTCAGAAGCTAATTTGTCCTTAATCTATACTCCTTAGAGCTGTAGAATAGCACAGTTAAAGCTGTGGAGCCTTTGACATAGGGTTACTAAAGCGTTTTAAATAGCTCCGCTTGAACAATACACACCACCTATTAAGAAGAAAGGTCAGTTAGCCTAATGACATAGGCTTATCTAAGAAACTTGTGAAATTCTGTACTTGGAAAGAAAACTTCCCTGAAGGAAGGAGTTCTTTGGCCTGCCTACTGAGAAATAAGATTCAAGTCCTTCCTATACTATTCACCTCTTAAGCTCTGGAGTGCATGCAATTGCCTGCAGCACTTACAGCTTGTTATAAAACATTACAGCTGTGACTTCACACAGTGATTATTGTAACATCATGTACTTCAGGAAAGCACACAGCTAACTGCCGAGGTTAAAAAAAAAAGCCACTGGGATGTGGAAAGAGTATTCTAATTTATTTTTCTGGGCTTAAACACAACCCCCAGCTCTGTTCCTCTTCTCCTTGCACCATAAACGCACAACCCCCTTCCTCCAAGATGTCAGGGATAGCATCCCATCTCAAACACAGATAGAGCTGAGTAGGCCAATGCTCACACCCTCACAATTATCCACAGCACTTACATGCTGGAGGTTTTACTACTGATTATCAGTTTCAAAAATGAGTGGCTATCTTCCCCTCAAATCAGACTAACAAGAGTAATTTGTGCTTTTACCTTCCTTTGCAGCCTCATGAATCTTTTTATGTAACCTATTCCCTATCACTTTCAGGTTTTTTAGTAATAGGAGAGATAAGGTTTTTCTCCAGTATCTGTATGTCATATGGCAGAGATGTGTGGCTAATGACCTAACGCAGGATACAGCTTATCAAATTGCACCTTACTATATTCAGATACAGGAAGACAGAGAAGCTAAACTTAAGAGTTTCATCTAGCCTGGATTTCTGCTGTCTAGAAGATGACAGTTACTTTGCACATGACTGCAAGGAGCTCCAGGATCATGTACCAAAAAAATCTGCTCAGCAAAGAGAAGACTACCATCCTTGAGCACACTGTGGCTCAGGTGTGAAACTTTGAATGGGGATACACATACAACACACTGTACTTCAAGGAATAACAGCTGGTTGTTTTCTTTCTAGTCTAGATTATGAGATGTGCAACTTTGATGCATTACACAAATAATTAGCTCTATAATAATCTCTACTTTATCTGAACTTTCTGAAGCTTACCCCTTTCAGTCAAAGCTCAGACAGAGGCACTGTACTGCAATTCCTCCTACTGTGGAGGAGCAAACCAAGACTGACAGTGGTACTCAAGTTTGTTTTTCTAACCAAAAAATCCCACCAAAAATAAAAAAAAAAAATTTCAAAACCTATGAACAATGGAAATAACTCTAAGAATAGACTGTCTTGCATGTATGTTTGTTAAACAAAACATTTGTTTCCTTGTAACATAAGAATTGCAGCATTTACTGGTGATACATAACCAACAAACAGCATAACATTATACAATAAGGGGAAATAATTGCAGGCTGGACAGTTTAACTTGATGGACTGATCTGAATCCTGGTTCAACAGCTCTATTGGTGTACACAGACTCAAAGTGATACCAACTAGAACATACTCTTTCACAGAATCACAGAAACACTAGGTT
>NW_010535323.1:0-468 GCF_000687285.1 Phaethon lepturus
AAGATATTAAACAAGACCAGCCCCAAAATTGCGCCCTGGGGGGAACACCGCTTGTGACTGGCTGCCAACTGGATATAACTCCATTCACCACAACTCTCTGGGCTCGGCCATCCAGCCAGTTCTTTACCCAGTAAAGAGTAAATCTGTCTAAGCCATGAGCCACCAGTTTCTCCAGGAGAATGCTGTGGGAGACGCTGTCAAAGGCTTTACTAAAGTCCAGGTACACAACATCCATAACCTTTCTCTCATCCACTAGGTGGTTCACCTGGTCATAGAAGGAGATCAGGTTGGTCAAGCAGGACCTGCCTTTCATGAACATATGCTGACTGGGCCTGACCCCTTGGTCATCCTGCACATGCCCTGTGAACATGTTCAGGATGAACGTCTGCATAATATTCCCCGGTACTGAGGTCAGGCTGACAGGCCTGTAGTTCCCAGGATCCTCATTCCGGCCTTTCGTGTAGACGG
>NW_010535323.1:525-25707 GCF_000687285.1 Phaethon lepturus
GGATGGGTGTCCCATGGGAAAGCCTCCAGTATTCTGGGACCTCCCCTGTTAACCAGGACTGCTGATAAATGATGGAGAGTGTCTTGGCAAGCTCCTCTGCCAGCTCTCTCAGTACTCTTGGGTGGATCCCATCAAGCTCCATACACTGTGGGTGTCCAAGTAGCCTAGCAGGTTGTTAACTGCTTCCTGTCGGATTATGGGGAGTTATTGTGCTCTCCATCCCCATCTTCCAGCTCAGGGGGCTGAATACCCTGCAGATACCTGGACTGGCTGTTGAAGACTGAGGCAAAGAAGGCATTAAGTACCTCAATCTTGTCCTCATCCTTGGTTACAATGTTCCCCCCATCATCCAATAAGGGATGGAGATTCTCCTTGACTCTCTTCCTGTTGTTAATATATTTGTGAAAGCATTTTTTGTTATCCTTTACAACCGTGGACAGATTGAGGTCTTAGCTGGGCTTTTGCCTTTTCAATTTTGTCTCTGCTTGACCTAAGAAGATCCTTGTACTCTCTTGAGTGGCCTGACCCTTCTTCCAAAGGCGATAAACTCTCCTCTTCTTCCTGAGTCCCAGCAAAAACTCTTCCTGTTCAGCCCAGCCGGCCGTCTTCCCTGCCAGCTCGTTTTTTGGCACATGGGGACCATTTGCTCCTGCGCCTTTAAGATTTCCTTCTTGAAGACTGTCCAGCCTTCCTGGACCCTTCTGCCCTTCAGGACGGTCTCCCAAGGGACTCTCTCAACCAGTGACCTGAACAGGCTTAAGTCTGCCCTCCGGAAGTCCTTGGTAGTGGTTTTATTGACGCCCCTCTTTACTTCACCAAGAATCAAGAATTCTAGTGTAGATGCACTTGAGCTGGGCTATCAATTTCACCCCCAACATCAGCATGCCATCCCTAGGATCATCTCTAGTGAATCTGGTTTTATCCCTTTCTACCTTTGAATCTAGTTTAAATCCCTCTCAATGAGGCCTGCTAACTCGTAAGCAAGAATCCTTTTCCCCCTTGGAGATAGTTGAACTCCATCTGCTGCCAGCAGGCCTGGTGCCATGTAAACTGCCCCATGGTCAAACACCACAAAATTCTGCTGACATCACCAGCCTCTGAGCCACGTGTTAACCAGGTGTGCTTTCCTGTTCCTTTCAGTGTTCGTCCCTGCCACTGAAGGGATTGATGAATACACTACCTGTGCTTCCGCTCCATCAACCAGTTGCCCCAGCGCTCTGAAGTCCCTTTTAATTGCTCTTAGACTCCTTTGCACAACCTCATCATTGCCAGCTTGCATGATTAACAATGGGCAGTAATTAGCTACATAACAGGAAAAAAAAGAATCACTTGCATGGGTATGGTCTATATGGATATGTTGAACATGATCCGTGCACTAAGGGACTGTGGGTTTACACTGCTATCATAATATGACTAGCACCCATCACTTTGTAGTCAATGGGTTCTCTTCTCTCTCTGCTAGCACGCATATTTCTTGGCGCAACATTCCCAGATAAAGCAGGAAACTGAATCCAAACATGAAGTCAAAAAAAGACAAGCTAGGTTTGGACTTAATCATTTCTAGATAACAAAAATTATCTGACTGTCGTCTTGTCTATTGGATTCCACATTCCCCAAAAGAGATCAGTTTTTAAGAGTAATACGGAAGCAGATCTGAATTTCCTCAGGGAGCAACCAAGCTGACACTTTCATGAGGATTCAGATGGACTTTGGATTTAGAGCTTATTCAAGGGTAAATTTAGTATCTGCTGGGTGGATAGGTAGTGGCATTGAAAGTGTGGAAGCTGGCACTGCACGATTTAATCTTTGGTCTTATTTTTTTTTTTTTAGAGTGCATGCTGGAAGAAATTGGCAAAGCAGATGCCACAAATTTCAACTAGCTATAACTGCAAGTCACTGAACTAGGTAAATCTGTTTTCATTCTCCAAGGCATTGAAAAGGTCAACACCAAAGAAACCAGGAGCCTTGCTCTTATTACAGACGTGCCTGAAGCACCATGTATGTCATGGTGTGAACTAGAAGGTTCTCGACTCTGAAACAACTCTGTGGTGAAGGGCATCCCTCCTGGACTTGGGCCTGGGGTCAAAAAGCTAAGCAGCAGCCTTGTGCTTTAGCAATATTCCTGCATCCTAAACACTCCCCAGGTTCAGTCCACTTGGTTTTCTGGTAAAACTGTTATAAAGTATAAAATGCAGAAGGCAGAGGGGAGAGCTGCAAGAGACAATGGGTTAAGTCTTGACCAAGTGAATCAAATGTACAGGGAATTATCCACCTGCACAGGCTAGAAATAAGATCGTTTCAAAGCTTATAATTGAACTTGATGCTGTCCTTTAATGTGCCACTAAACAATTCATAAAGTTCATGGTTGGAGCTGACCCCTGTGAGTGTGCTCCTTCTTGGCAGTGTTTCTAGGAAAACACTATTGCACAGCTGTAGTAAGCTCAGCACAGAAGAACAGAGGTTTATTTGAAACAAACCAAGGATCACTATTATCAGATCCCTACAGGCATACTGACTGTGAGCCCAACAATATATTACATATCAAACTATACAGACCTGGGATCTTTTAGACTGGGAAATCTTCAGACTTCTATATTCCTTATAATTATATTCTTTACATGATTAGGTTTTTAGTTTGTTATGTAAAAGTTTTCAAAATTACTTGGAATTATACTCATTGTAGCAACTGCAACAATGGATTTGTCTGTAATGTATCATAGTGTTTTGAAACCAGGTTTATTTTATACCAGAGACATATTGTTACAGTACATGTACTAGAGCAGTTAGGAGTTACCAGATTTAGTGATCAATCTGCCTTTTAATGTTCTCTATGCAGATCCAGCTTGCCTATTAATTATATTTTATTTGATAATTGGGGTATTTTCAGTTGTTAAGGAAAACGCAAGACACACTTTCATGATGCCCAGAATACTCCAAGTTACAACAGATAACAGAGCTCCTAAAGTACCATTAGATGCCTAAGCATATTGAAAAACACAAAATCAGTGGGGAGAACACTCTTTCTTTTACACTCATTGAAATCCTTATACTACTGTATAAATAAACATAGAATCATAGGAAAGTTTGGGTTGGAAGGGACCTTTAAAGGTCATCTCGTCCAACCCTGCTGCAATAAGCAGGGACATCTTCAACTAGATGAGTAATTTCAATGGCCATTCCTGAACGTAATGGTTCAAATGATGCAGATATTTGCCTTGTGCACTCAGCCAGCATAGTATCTGTCAATAAAAGAACCGAAATCAAATTTGAAACCAAAGAAATTGCATACTTATATGTAGCAAAAGATTTGCTCCTAACCTGCTTTTCTGGTCTCGAGAAACGGGTTATTTGAAAGTGACAAATAGCACGAACAATCAATGATCCTTTGTCAAGGTTTTCTTTTAAGACTGCCTAGCTTTAGGCGTTGAACTGATGTTATTCTTCAAAATAAGAAGCTAAACATTTCTAGTCTCTCTATAGAGCAGCTGGAAGAGGTAGGTTTCTATAAGAAGTAATTCATCTAAGAATCATGAAACACTAGATTCAGGTAAAGTTAGTATGAATATGCTCCTAAGGGGCTGTACTGATAATAGGGGTAATTAGGTCTTTAAAATAATACTTTCTTAAACATAGTTGTAAACATCTAGTTTTCATCTGCACTTTGAAACATGTACACACATTCACATCCTTTCTTTTTAAGAGTTTTCTTATCTTATAAAGTAGAATCCTTTCATAATAAATTATAAGAATCAAAAAATAAAGAGCAATGAATATCACTAAGGTCATCATCAGGACCAACAAAAATAGTAAAATGCAGACTAATAATTTCTGAATGCAAAGACCACATGGAATCTGGAACTCTTCTCATCACTTCTGTGTGAGGCTGGATTATCTGTTTTAAATTAACTTGTCTCTGTAACTGTGAAAATACATTTCTGTTTTGTCATGTAGACACAGCAAGCTCTTCAGGACAGAAATAACTGAAGTTACCAGAGGCAATTAGCTACATATAAAGTTCCTTTTTCAATATAACCATATGTAGTAGTGCACTGTACCCATGGTGCTTGGCAGTATTATGGGATTCACTAGTGGTGGTGTAAGCAGAAATGTTCAGTGAAGTCCAGTGTGGAATGATCTGTTGGAGAAAACATCAACCCAGAATCTTTCCTAAGATATATTTCAACTTATCCATTTACTTGATGAAGAACAGAAGGCACTGTAGTATTAATATGGACAGGTAAAACCAAATTTATTGTGCCAGCAACTCTCCCTCTGACCTGCCCTGCAGTGAGTGGTCGCTGCTGGATGAATGCGTGGCACATGCCTGCTGGAAGTTACGCATTGCAGGGCCAGGTCTGGACTCTGAATGCTACTTCAGCTCCAGCCATACCAGTCTCTCCTGGCACAGTTAGCATTATTTCAGAGCCAGATTTGAAGGCAAAAACATCTATAGTACAGTTAAAAAGAATACTACTCTTTTTTTTTCTGCTAGTTGATCTGATTATTTCTTCTCAGTTTGTGTTGTTTTGCCTTTGTTCGTACAAATGGAGTGGCATAGTAGCAATATCAGTGGTGATGCTGCTGCTGTGCAAAATGTGCTGCAAGCCTGTGCGTTTTAGGTTGACTTCAAATGTTGGATCTGTTTTTTCTGGGTATGAGGTGACTTATCCTACTTCTGCAGAACACTCATCCACTCGCTTTAGGCAGTACCTGAACTCAGCTGTCAGCCCCCTATATGGTAAATGGAAAAAACAAGTACCTCTAAGATATCATTTAGATTTTAGGTGATGGAATCATTCTCTACATGAGCTTCTCTCATCTTATTGAATACTGAAGAATCCTAGGAGAGGTATTCTCTCAGCTTAGTTGCCTTGAGTAGGTTGGATCAATTCGGGATTATGTGGCAAATATAAATGCACAGTTGAGAGCTGAGAAGCCAATTACCCAGTACATAATCTCCACTGAATGTATAGCAATAATACAGAATAGCAAAACACTTGAGCAATGGGTTATCACTGTCACATTTAGTTTAAACATCTTAGTGTTTACATATATTCATTTGTTTTTATATAATTAATGGTATAATTCACCGTCTTGTAGGAAAATAACAAGTCATGGGCAGCCAGTAAAGGTCTGTACCCTGAAGTATAAACAGGCTATATTAGGTGATGATAAAGGTGACTGAATTTGAAATATAATGCAAATAGTGAGAATGTGGCTATTTACGTCATTTTCCATCCTCTCACATCAAATGTATTATGGTACTACACATTTCAGTTGCTAAATTATCTTTTTTTTTCTTCTAGAGGTTCAGACTAGGTTAGTATTATTCCACTAAAGCTTTTGCTGATGTCTGGACTAAAGAGAATTATAACTCCAGCTGTCAGCTTCCAGCAGCCAATAACAAACCTATTTATGTGGAAATTTTGCCAATTTTAATTAACAATTATGTATACTAGTATGTGAAATTGCTGCACTTAACTAGAGCTGTATCTGGGTATGTGTTCTTTACCTTAAAACGTCAGTGCAGTCCTGTGCTTTTATAGTAGGAGATAGAAAATAAATCTGTTTGTGCTTTTTTCCCGCTCAGTTTTCCTTTATATCAAGATTATTTGTTTATTTGCTTTCTTTTTCACATATGTCTACTCAGGAAGATATCTAATTGAGTCTGAAAAAGCTTTTTGCAAACTTACCTGCAGTGTTAATCTACTATTGTTACTTTATATTTTTGTGTATGTGAGTATACATATATACTCACACATATGGCTGAACATATGCTTAGGACAATTAAAATATAATATCAAGCAAAAACAAAAATCAAGAGACCTCTCCCTTTCTTATGTTTATTTTAACATGTACCTTTGATTTGAGAGGGAGTATTTTAGGGGTGGGTATTTTGCACGTAGATAACCAAGTAACTTTCCAGTGAGGCAGTGGTCTTTGTCATGTCGTTTTAATTACCCAAGTCAGTTCATTTGTGGCATGGTTAACACTTAGAAAGCTACAAAGGTGAAGGAGTATAAGTTTATGAAAGCTTGAACACTGCCTTTAGAACCTTCTCAGCTTAGTAACTTGTACTCTGTCATCGTTTGTTCTTTATTTTTTTTACAGCTACATCCAGTAAACTGGCAGTAGGCAACTTCTATAAGTATATCTTAACCCTGACCTATGTGAAATATATCAGAACGACTGTGGGTATTTCTAATCACACTATAGGATACAGCTCTTTGAAAGTGGCTGTCACAGCATGTCACTTTGTCATATTTACAGGCACACAGGTATTTGAAGCACCCCAAGGTATCTGTAAGTAATTGGCATGATGATTCTAATCCATTGCTAGCTATGAATTAAATATCTAAACAGTTTTGGTTAGGAACTAATTATCCTAGTGGAAAATTGTATCTTTAGTTTATCCAGTGAGCTGGAAACAGAACAGAGGCTAGACATTGCTGTTCCCAAAGTAACTATGATTCTTGATGTGAAAGAAGAAGACAAACAAGTTAAAATATATCTTACTGATGTACATCATAGACGGTTTAAGACCCTCACCTAATCCGAGTCTGTCAAAAGAATCTATGCATTCGGTAAGTATTTTGTAGCAAGAGGGGCGTAGTACTGAATAAAGAGGACAGTAAGAAGAGTCTGGCACTTGAAAGATCTTTGACAATCTTTGACAACGTGCTGATAGTGTTTAGAATAGACTTATTATCAGCCCTGGTGTATCATATCAGTATAAACAGGGTTGTTTGAAAATTAAAGTGTGTGGAAAAAAAAAATCTTACACTCAATATTTTTAATACTTTTGCACTAAAGTACATGTTTCCAAAAATTGAGAAAGAAACAGCATTCTTCTAGTGTAAATTCTTTTTTATTATTTTCTGCATAGAACAGGCACAATCAAACCACAGCATTATTTAAGTGTGTTGTTATAGTACTATTTAAGCTTATACTTATAAAACCAGAATGAAGTATTTTTATTTAAAATTACGAGTTTTGTAAATGGAAAGAAAAATACAAACATCTTTTTTTAACCTCCTTTTGTTTATTCCTTTGTTAATATCTTGCTCTGCTAGGTTTACAAATCCTAAATAAATAGAAATTAGTGCTCCTTACTTTGCAGTCCATTTGCTTTAGATGTTTGCCTTGAGGGACATTTGTGTATTCTACTAATGGCTGCAGCAGAGTGCTGTCTCATTTTCATTCTGGCAAAAAAAGGCCGTTTCCATGGTTACAGTTTCATTTGCTCGAGAGAAACTGATGGCTGTTAGTGATCCCATCATAAGCAACTTCTGTCAGATTTCTTATCAAGTAGACATATTTTGACAAAGTGAAAGATAACACCATAATAAGAGAACTAAGTTGCTACTCTCTGTAATGAACCATTTAGCATTAAATGAAATGTGAAACCACATTCTTAAGACTGAAAGTGGAGAGGGAAAAGTAATATTTATAATTTACAAAAATAAAAATATTCAGTGCTGGAATAATGATAGGCTGTTTGCTTTCTGTTGTCAAGGTAAGTCTAGTAGCATAACATTGATTTATACTTTAGGGTCAGATACAAACCTTCGCTATCATCCATTTCACGGGAAGGCTACATTGAGCTATAATAACTTTTAGGTTTTCTCGTGTTAGTCCATTTGGCTAAGTATGGCCCAAGGCTGAGTTAAGGGCTAAATACATGGCTGGCAGGCCAACCCCACACCCAGTCCCAGCTTAACATATAAGACTTAGTCTAGCATTTTGCCCCACAAAATACATGCTACCTCTATTCAGAACAAATACTGCAGACTTGGAAACCTGGAAGAAACTGACCCAATCTCTTGCTCCTATGAGCTGGGCAGGATGCCAGACCACAGATAAGATTTGCCCCAAAAATATTCTCTTATGGAGGCAGTGTTTATTGGAGCCCTATGTAACCTGAGGACTGAAGTTAAATATGGTTATTGAAGGGAAAAGAAGATAGTATACTGCTTAATTTTAGACAGTTGCCTTGTGTTTCGAGTCTTGAAGGTATCATACAGAGACTGCATCACGAGGTCTCCAGGCTTTCTTGGTTCATTATCTCAGGAAAGTCTAAAAAAACCTCCAAAGACTAACCAATAGAAGAGAAGAACAGAGGGAGACAAATAAAACACACTGAAGTATTAGGTTAAAAACAAAATACCATGAAAAATATATCCCAACAGGCTGTGGAAGGGGACTAAAATAACAAAGAAAAGAATACTCAGGTAAAATTAAATACTAATACAATGTACATAAGGTGGATACCCTGGGGTTAAATTTGTAGAGTATTCTTGTATTAATGCATATCAAGATTTCTCTCCTTAGACTCCTCTATAAATCTCCATCTATATACAGATATTTGTTTAAAATTTAATCTCACTTGAAGCAGAGTATCAGTTCATTATTGCCCTTCACTTTCTGTAGTCATTCAGCTTTACAAGTGATGTGAAATGTTATCAGACTAAAATGATAGTGCCTGATTCTTATCTAAATTAAATTTTTTTTTTTATTATTTCTCCAGCACATTTGGAAATGGGATGTAACTCTTTAATCAGTTTTAAGTAATTCTTTATTACCTTGCTTTGGAAAACACTTTAGAATAGCTAAGAGAGGCCAGTAGTGGTGTAGATCTACTTTGTACTCAAGATGCACTCTGGGATCAGGGCTATATGTGAATTTGAATTACATCCAAAAAGCCTCAATCCCCTAAAGGTTTTTCTGAGATACAAAAGCAGTTGATGTCCTGTAGATTCATCTTTAATTCTTTGTTATTATAAACACTGTATACTCCATGGTGGTTTGAAAGTGTTCACTTGCCTGCCCTGACTTGTGTTATGATTTATCAGAATCCTAGTTAAGATACCCGTTCAGGACTTCGGGTTGCTTTTGCCGTTTCAAATATTACTTACAACCATTGTCTGGAAATGTAGGCATTAGACCTCAAAATGAATGGCACTAAGCTCATTCTTACAATGTCCTTCAGAACTGGATCCTGCAGCAGGACTGTTAATGTGCCAACGCATATGCTCCTGGAAACTGTGGGAATTGAGGAGGCTATGTCAACATGTCTGGATGCATGGCTAAAGCCAAAGTCAGTCTCTGAAGTCCTATTGCTGAAGTCCTGTTTCTTTCACAAGAGTCACCCATTAGTTTCTTTCACACTCAAAGATCCCATTGACTTGAATCTAGAATGAGTCCCTCTCTCGTCTTTCTTTCAATAAGCATAAAGGATTGGATCTTCTACAGCAGCTGGTGCTGCCTGCCTTCATGTTCCACTGAAGTTAACGGTAAAACTCTCTCTGGTTTGAACTCAAGCAGAGTTAGGTCCATGGCACGTGCTTTCAAAAAACCCCACTCCATATGTTTTCTAAAGAGTTAGTGACGAACAAAAGGCACTGAAGTAATCTGTACCTTTCAGATGGGATTTCTAACATACATATAATAACATCAGCGACACAGGAATTGAATGTGTGGCACTCTATTAAATTCCATGAGCTGTAATACCATATTTCTAAAGCTGTGGGAATGTTAATATCTATGTTTGCACTGCAGCTGTGCTTTGCCACAACCCTGGGAATCTATCTGCTTATGAATTAGTGTTAGTTAGAGCCAGGGTGAGTGTATCCGTAACACAAACAGGAGCTGAGTGAGAAAAGATGTGGGGCTTGCATAACCCAAAGGCCTTAACTTCAACAGGCAGCGCTCCTCAAAAGAGATACAGCTTCCTTAATGCCTCTAATAAATTTAGATCAGACAGAGACACAACAGGTAAGTTAGCACAGTTACTCCAGAGAGGCCTCCCTAGAACATCAATTTTTGGAAATTCTTTCTTCCTTTACCTTTTTCCTTAAACACAAACTTCAGATGACTGTGCTTTTGCATTTACTGAAGCTGCTGTTGTGAGGAGCACAGATGGATCTTTCCTTTGTCTTTTCATCATATGCATGATGTTTACCACAGTCTACACAAGGATTGAGATACAGCCCTTTTTTCAGAGTGGCAAAGATGACTTAACTGCATTTCCAAGATGACCAAGAAATGTAAATTTAAGATGAGCTTTTTTGGTAGCATGATCAAAATATCTAAGTGGTTTAGGGTCAGAGTTGCCACTGCAGCTCAGTCCTTCCCTGAATACCTAAGCAAGCGGCCTAATTTTCAGCAATGTTATGCTCTTACATGGTTTCTAATTTGAACAACAGTTGTTATGTTGTTAAGTCCTAGGAACAGGCAGTCCTAACATTTAAGTGCCTAAGAGTTTTATATGTTTGACTTTCAGTGGGATTTGAGCACTTTATTCCCATAGCTCCTTCTAAAAATCACAGATGAGGAATTTAACCATTGCTCATTCTTTTAAAGAAGAAAAATTCTTCTCTACATATATTTATTTGTTAGTGCCTCAGTGAAAGATGCCATGTCACCTTCTTGTGCCAAGGATCTGCTTGGGCAAACTGACAACTGTGAGCAACAACTAAAACTGACAACTTCATAACCTTGCCAAGCATTAGGAAAAAAAGTCTGTTCATTCTGCCTGTGGTGCATAAAGGGCTTTCCATGTCCCCGTATCCAGAATGCCACTCTGTGGGAAGAGGAAAGGTCCTGACTCAAGTTGATTCCTGTTCAAATAAGAAATAGTAAAAGCAAATCTTGTAGCATTAGAAGTATCTTAACAAACCCTCAGTCTGACACATGTGAGTCATGAAAACAGAAGCAGAGAAGCTCCTTCAAGCCTATATGGTAAATACCGAGGTGCAATTTGGTGGCAGGATATATCACAGACAGGTATCTCTTAAGAGACAGGTCTCATCCTACATAAAAGAAAGAAACAAATTTTCTGAAATACACCTTTAAGTCACTCTTGGTGCATAGATATAACATATTTCCAAAGCAATTTGCCATTCAGCAAAGGCAGTGACATCAGTTTTCACTGGACATATCTCAGCATTCATATGACAATGGAAGGGGAAAGCAAATTTAGCAAAATTCACCATTTCCTATAAAGCTAAGCTCAGATGGGTATTATGTAAGGTATTCTACTGATAAGGTATTCTTGATTTCATGATATCACCTGAATTTTCAAGATACAAATTTAACTTTTCCATTCCAAACTGACCCCAGAACTGATGTCTGATAGACAAATAGACAAATGGGCAGATATCAGAACATACTGATTTAATAATGTTAAGATCAAAGGCAACACATACTTTATCCAGAATGATGCACAGATCTGTTAATGCTACATATACCACAAATTACAAATGTTTCCCAGCAGTAGAGAACAGATTAGGCCAAAAGATAGCAGTAGGAAAGGTTTCAAAGGTTCCTGCAAAAGGGGGCAAGTAAGGTGTGTTTCCTTTGTATTTAGTATACAGAAATCAACATTTTGGAGCAAAAAGACTTTCACACACCTTTTTTATTGAAAACACCATATGTAACATTTCCACATTGTACAGAAAAACACCCATTTTTTTCTATTCAGGAGCTTCAGCAAAACTGACTCTTTCCTTCAAGCTAACTGCAAGCTTAGAATTTTCCAAGGAGAAAATGAAATTTTCCAGGCTCTTTTCATGTTTTTTTTTGCTTTTTTCTTTCTACTTCAATCACTCTTGGAGTGGAAAGAAACCATTTAGCAATGTAAAGCAATACTACACAATAGTTCAGTGACAGGAAGTGAAAAATAGTGTATCATGTGGGGAAATTACACAGTTGTCTAATTAGACAGGATATTGTGACATATAATTAGTTTATGTTTGCTGAGTACTTAAAAAAGTGCAAAGCTCTTTATAAATGCTAACCATTAATATTTAACCTAGGCATATATAATTAACAAAAGCCTCTTCTAGGGAAAGCATTAGAGCTAATTTACAACCCTACTTTCATGAGAAGTACTATCATATTCTACCTTTTCTTAAGATGCTAAGACCTTGCTTTTAAGAATGAAATACAGAATCTGCACAAGGCTCTTAAATATTAAAGTAGGAATTCAAGTTGTTGGGTTTTTTTTGTTTTTCTGGTTGGTTGGTTGGGGTTTTTTCGATAAAAACTTATCCCACAGAATATCATATATTTACTCTTTTCCTAAGAACTTGTGGGGTTGTTTTTGGAAGGCTTCCACCTAACCAAGACTTCTGGAAATTAATGAGATTATATTACAGAAGAGTTTGGCAGCAGACTGAGCCACCATCATTCCCATTTCACTGATACAGATAAAAGTTGGAAGTAATTCTACAATGTCAGCATGGTCATAGCATGAACCATGGCAAATGAGAATTGAACCAGGCCTTTCATATCCAACAGAAAAATGAAATTTGGGACCCGAATTAGGTAGAGAAATATGACAAGGTGTAGTAATAACCTTTGCTGATGGTGAGGAATGTCCATTTTTTTACATTCAAACAACTAGAGTTCAATTGAAAAGGCAGGAAAAAACTAAATCCTGAATTGCAAAAATGAAATGGCAAAGTTTTGATACATAGCAGCCCTATATCTAAGTCAGAGCAAACTTTTATGACATGTGGTGTTTATACAAAGAATAATGACTTCTGCTTTTTCCATCCAGCTACTCTATGTACAACTCTAAATTTTGCCTGTTACATGAACTTTAGCATCACATTTTAACAATAAGAATGTTGTGCACTGACATTTTTTTTTTGCTTAATTTCTTTAAAAAAAGTTTAAAATTTTTGTTTTCTGTGAAGGAAACAGAATCTGATGTTCAAATACAGAACACTAGTCATAACCAAACTTTAATTTTGTGGTCTGTATGGTATGAATTTTCCGCAAATAGAAAGGTATTACTCTGCTGGCCAAAACGTTCCTTAATCTACGTACGATGAGTAATACCTGCATATTTATTAAATACTGAACGGATGAAAAAACACATTAGAGAAGTCTTCCTAATCAGCAGGGTTAAAATAGAGACAGTCTCTAAGGATTTGTTAGCATGTTATTTTACTGAGAGATTGCACAAAACACACTCAAAGTGGGACAGAAACAGAAGGAAAAACATAGGGTGAGTGGCAAAAAAACCCAGCCATGACACATATTAGTGCAATGTGAGAAAATAAAAAAGCAATAAACAAAAATAGATATTGAATGAAATCAGTGCCTGGAAAGCTAAGGGAACAAAATGTGCCTAGTGACTGTCCTGCAAATCTTTGCTTAGGCAAATGTTCTGTGCTCATGCAAACAGCTTTATTTTTGTTAGCTGGACTGTCCATGTAAGGAAAAAATTTTGCAGCTGGGTTCCTAAAAGACTTAAGTATACGTATTTGCTTGCTCATGTCTCATAAATATAACGTAATCTGCTATCTCCAGTTCCTTATTTTGGTAGACTCACATAAATCTTAACCTTAATTTCTAAGTACCATCAGCAAAATATATTTACTATAAATACACTGAGACAGAATCCTCAACTTGTTTTGAATGAGCACTTATCCAGTGGTCTTTTTTTTTTCCTCAAAGCTAGTAATTGAGGACATGACCCCTTAAATTTCTATCCATTGGGTCTAAGAATCAGAGCAATATTATAAATCATCTCAGAAAAAGAATCCAGCTAATATCAAAGAAACCCACAACATCGTCAAGATTCCACCTTGATCTCTACAAGTTTTCCGTCCTGAGCCCTGAGGATTACATAACAATGTTATTTTTCAAATTACCGTTTCAGTTTTCTGGACTCATCGTTTCTTCAGATAAATGAATAATTTCATTCCAGCTGATACATTATCTTCTTTTAATCTGAAGCTGAATTCATTATAAACTATAGAAATATGCAGAAAATGGAGACACAAACCAAGTGGTCTTAACAGATGTGATCTCATCAGGGTTCCATTTGTTAAAGGAAATAATTGAATATTAACTAAAAGTTAATTAGACCTAATTGTCAATTAGAAAGAAAAAGTAATTTGAAACTATTTGTTGCCAGTGTCTTATTACCTTTAAGAAGCCTAAATCTTGAAGAGGGTCCTTAAGTATGTTACATGTCCATATATCAATTCTACTATGCTAAGTCCATTGCTAAATTCTGGTTGATTAAAAGAAGTCTCACAAACCTCAAAAGATCCAAAGGAAAAGACAAACCACTTGTCTTGAAATACTGGAAATACTGAAGGACTGACTAACTTGCTTTTTTTAGAAAAAACATACACTTTTCTTTCAGTTTTGTTTTCCAAATTTCTTCATTTTGAAAAATAGGTGAAGGACACCAGACTATATTGGGGCACAGAGATTATGTTGAAAGTGAAGAAGGGACTTGCACCTGTCCAAATGATGTACACTTGGTAAGAAGAGAGTGGATCACAATGTGTAAGTGTAATATAATTCCATCAGTCTTTACATCCCAGACCATTAGCTGTGTGGTCAAGCTGACTTCTGCCCATTTCTAGAAAAAAACATGGGAATTCAATGGACTTTGTCTAGTTTGTATTCTAGTAAAATAGCGGCCTGGAGAGACAAGAACTAAAGCTTTCCACAGATCATACTCTTTGAGTATATGTAGGAAAATAAAAGAATACTATGATGTCATTAAATTCATGGCATCAAGATTAAAGGTAGCCTGGGCTGCAGTGATCATGCACGGGTGGAGTTGGCAGTCCTGAGGGATATGGGGCAGGTGAAGAGTAAAGTCAGGACCCTGAATTTTAGGAAAGCCAACTTCCAGCTCTTCAGGGAGTTAGTCAACAGGACCCCCTGGGAAACTGCCCTCAGGGACAAGGGAGCAGAATAGACCTGGCAGATATTTAAGGATGCATTCCAGAGTGGAAGAGCTCTCGCTTCCCAGGTGTAAGAAATCAGGAAAGGAAGGCATGAGACCAGCATGGCTGACTGGAGACCTGCTGGTCAAACTAAAGGACAAGAAGGAAATGCACAGGCAGGGACAGGTATTCTAGAATCAGTTCAGGGACACTGCACAGTTGTTTAAGGAGGAGGTCAGGAGGGCCAAGGTGCAGCTGGAGCTGAACTTGGCAAGGGATGCAAAGAATAACAATAAGTGCTTCTACAGCTATGTCAGCCAGAAAAAGAAGGTCAAAGAAACCTTGATGAACAGGAATGGCAAACCCGTACACATGAGGAGAAGGCTGAGGTACTGAACTTCTTTGCCTCAGTCTTCACTGGCAGTGAAGTCTTTTCCTGCAGCTCTCAAGGGGAGAGACTTCAAGATGGGGACTGGTAAGAGAAGAACAGGTTTGTGACTGCCTGAGGAACCTGAACATGCACAGGTCTATGGGATGAAACAAGTTGCATCCCAGAATACTGAGGGAATTGGCTGATGCAGTTGCCAAGACACTCTCCATGATATTTGAAAAATCCTGACAGTGAGGTGAAGTCCCTGGAGACTGAGGCAAGGAAAACATTGCACCCACTTTTTAAAAAGGTAGCAAGGAGCACCCTAGGAACTACTGACCTCTCAGAACAGAACCTCCTAGAAGCTCTGCTAAGGCACATGGAGGACAGGGAGGTGATCTGAGCCAGCCAGCATGGCTTCACCAAGGGCAAGTCCTGCCTGACCAACCTAATATCCTTCTATGATGGAGTGACCACATCAGTGGACAAGGGAAGAGCTACCAATGTTGTCTATCTGGACTTCTGTAAGGCCCTTGACACAGTCCCCCACAACATCCTTCTCTCTAAACTGGAGAGCTATGAATTTCAAGGGTGGACTGTGGGGTAGATAAAGAATTGGTTGGATGGTCACATCCAGAGGGTAGTGGTCACGGCTCAATGTTCAGATGGAAATCAGTGATGAATGGTGTCCCTCAGGGGTCCTTATTGGGACCACTACTCTTTAACTTCATCAGTGACATAGACAGTATGATTGAGTGCACCCTCAGCAAGTTTGCAGATGACACCAAGCTGAGTGGTGTGGTTGAGATGCCTGAGGGATGGGATGCCATCCGGAGGGACCTGGACAAGCTCAAGAAGTGCACCTGTATGAACCTCATGAGCTTCAACAAGGCCAAGTGAAGGGTCCTGCACCTGGGTCAGGGCAATCCCTGGTATCACTACAGGCTGGGGGATGAAGGGATTGAGAGGAGCCATGACAAAAAAAAACTGAGGGTAGTGGTGGATGAAAAGCTGGACATGAGCCATTAATGTGTACTCACAGCCCAGAAGGCCAACCATATCCAGGGCTGCATCAAAGAAGCATGGCCAGCAGGTCAAGGGAGGTGATTCTGCCCCTCTATTCTGCTCTGGTGAGACCCCACCCAGAGTACTGTGTCCAGCTCTGGGGCCCTCAGCACAGGAAAAACATGGACCTGTTGGAGCGGGTCCAGAGGAGGGCCACAAAAATGATCAGAAGGATCATGGAACACCTCTCCTATGAGGACAGGCTGAGAGAGTTGAGGTTGTTCATCCTGGAGAAGAGAAGGCTCCAGAGACACCTTACAGGAGCCGTCCGGTACTTAAAGGGGGACAAAGAAAGATGGGGACAAACTTTTTAGCAGGGCCTGTAGTGATAGGACACGGGGTAATGGTTTTAAACTAAAAGAAGGCAGATTTAGACTAGATAGAAGGGAGAAATTTTTGACAATGAGAGTGGTGAAACACTGGCACAGGTTGCCCAGAGAGGTGGTATCTGCTGCATCTCTGGAAACATTCCAGGTCAGGTTGGACGGGGCTCTGAGCAACCTGATCTAGTTGAAGATCTCCTTGCTCATTGCAGATGACCTTTAAAGGTCCCTTACAACCCAAAGATTCTATGATTGTATGATTCTACATCCACTGTAGCTGAGAAAGAAGTTACGGATGGATAGCTGACAAGAATGCAAATAAAGGCTGTGATGTCATGAGGTCAATCAGCAACTATCTTCTGCATTGAGCTGCTCTGATCGGTCTTTGGAAATTAATGTGGGCAGTGGTGTGAGAAAGTTGCAAACATACTTCCTTGTATCTCCTCAACCTCTCTTCTCCTTCTTAAAGGAAACTTAATATATGGTGTAGTCACAAAGTCACAGAGAAAATAGTGCAAAATGTCAGATTTAGAAACTTACTCCAGGATCTTTTTTTAAATAACTTGACTATTATTTTTTTCAAATAAAATATTATTTTTATGACAAGTAGCTCTATAGATAGCACAAGAAACTGCAACTTAGCTTTGCACCCAGCTCATAAAAAAACAGCAGCTGTGCCTATCTAAATCATTCCAATTCTTGAAGGACCACCATCATTGTTAATTAACCAGGTTCCTTCAGCTGGCCTCTAAAATGCCAAGAAAGAATAGATAGGCAGCCGCGGGATTGGACTAGATGACCTTTAAAGGCCCCTTTCAGCCCATATCCAGCCAATTCAAGCACTTGGGAGGATGACACTGTAATAATGGCAAGGGAGTGGAACTAGGTGATCTTTAAGGAGCCCTCCAACCCAAACCATCCTATCATTCTATGATTTTATGATTCTATGAATTCTTGGTGTAGCTTTTGTCAAGAAAGGCTTCCTGTCACACAAAAAAAGTCCCATAATAATTCCATTCTTGCTGCTTGACACCAAGAAAATGACCAACACATTAATAATTTGAGCCTTTTTGCTTATGATTTTCTGTTGCCTTACAGGTATTAAAGTGGGATCAGTATAAGTTGACTTGGAGTTTCTTGATTTGAAGGGATCTGCTGCAAGTTAATATGAACTGCACTTTATTTTGCAATTATAATTTATATGTAAGATTCTGCCTGTGAGTTGCCACACATAGCCACCCAGCAGAGTCTATTGACACTTTCCACTGCAAAATCCACATGATCAACTGGATCCTCTTTTCCAAAACCAGTCCCAACACAACAAATTTGTCACAACTTCAGTGAAACATCAGTTGTTACTCCAACCCACTGGGATGATTTTGAAGATCTTTAAATAAGACAACATTACATTGTCTGAAGTAAGAATTGATGGATGTCTCCAGGCACCTTACACTAAGTTTATATTCTGGAATCACATTACAGAGTGCACTTTTATTAAAAGAATTATTAGACCCAGCCTTAAGGCTGCTATGGGAAAATTTTGAAAGAAGGAATAGAAATTCACATCTCAGGTCTCATTACGAATGAAAGACCTACTGAGACAAAGGTGACATATAAGGTCTTTTCCATACTTCTACACATTAATAATATTTCTGCCATAAGGATTTGGGGAAACATCTAATATTGCTTTTTAGGATCACAAATATTTTTTCTTGAGATGTCTTCTTAAACTGTCTATAATATGGACTTTTTCCAGCTCCACAATGAGCTTTTTGTAGTATAATGTTTATTCTTAATGGACAATTATTGTCAGAGGCCTGTGCAATTCCTTTGTAACCACAAAGACATTCTGTGGCAAAGAATGTAACCACGTCTGTATTTGTTTATAGCTGAATATAAATACAAATAAAACAGCAAAGAATCAGTAGGAATGAAAGCAACAGCAGAAATTATATTTAGCAAAATTGCAGGAGGAAAGTAGGAGCAGCAAAAATTAATCTATCGATACCTTGCAAGAGATTGCCTTACTGAATCTGTCTGGTTCCATAAATACCACAAATACAAAGGCATATTTGGTTTCAACTTTTCTACTTTTGTTTCATGCTCTATGCCATCATACAGCACATATTTACATATCTTAGGCTGACCAGTTACATTGCTCTGTTGATCAAAAATATCTCACAAAATCATAAAGCACATTCTCATAAAACCTTTTCATATTATGAAGGTATCTTCCAATTTATTTATTTTTTAATTTTTTTTCAAATGACGTGTATGTTCACTAAAAGGTGGAATAGAAAATGAGGACAGGGTACTTCTGCTTCACAACAGTAATTTTAATTACAGAAGAAAAGCTTACCTCTTTGCCTCTTATCTCCAGGAAAGTGACAAATTTTATTGCTTAACAGATTTACAGAGGAGATGCTGGTTAGAACACAAAAAGTATACCTGAGTACTTATAAGAGTAATCCTAACAGGTAGCTAGCAAAGTCAGATACCAAATGACCATATGTGGAACTCTTTAGCTTGCCTATACTATCAATATTAAGTTTATCTATACTATCAATAATAAGTTTTTGTTTGTATTGTGCACATTAAACTTCACAGATATTTTCTAATTTCAAAAACCATAAGGAAATTCTTAACCACCTAAAATTTCACAAATACTGTTTTGTCACACTTGATGTGAAAAACTGAGCCTTTTGTTGTCACTGTACAAACCCCACCCTTGTCAGCAAACAAAAATCCATTATGTGTCAGTAATATAGGGCCTATGGCACAGAGACATGGCTGTTACTAACCCTTCTGTCTTGATCCTGCATCCAGCCCAGGTCAAGCTTAAAATGCAAATGCAACTGTTATATTCTTCTGCACAAAGACCACATTTTTTTTTTGTGTGTAAATAGTTGTGACAAGTTGGTGAAGACAAATCATATGTAATAGTAAAGGAGGCAAGAGAAGGCAGATATGAAGTATTAATTAATCAATTAATTGTTTTTTTTCCTTCTGGCTAAATTTCTGTTAGCAGCAATTGCATGCTTATCTGAAATTTGTTATATTATTTAGCAGTAGAAGTTAGGCTTCCCACTCTGTCAGTGGCTCACACAAAGCAAGGCAAAGGCTTAAGAAATATTCCCTCCACCCATCAGCTATTTTGTTTCTCAGGCTATTGTTAATTCATAAATTAATACAATAATGTTTGAATTTCTTATGCTGGGTTTTCCAGTCTGTGAGGCCAAAACCAATCTCAAGTCATGGGCAAGTGTACCAGGAGGAAAGAGGAATGAGAGTTCTTGGGTTTGCAGACCACCAACAGCCATTGTGTGGAGCAGGAGACCACAGCCAGGTTGTGGTGCAGGTGGGGAAGCTACACGCTGGGTGTCACTAATGGAAGATGTGGCAGATTCAGACAGCGTTAATCTCAATGGAGGCTTCACCTGAAAGCAAAGCTACTAAGATGAGCAGTCCAAAGGGACTGGAGGACACCAGGCAGTGATGTTAGTGTCTAAGGTGCAGGCAGTAGCATCCTGAATGAACACTTAATTAAAGAAATTTTACAAGAAAGGCAGGGTTTTATGGCTTGATGCAAAGCCAATTAAAGTCAATGGAAACATGCCTGTCTGGAAGCATTTGAAAATCCCAGATGACATTAAAAAATGGGAGGGCTCTAGGGTTCCTAAAAATAAAAGAGCAACATCAGTAACTTAATGGACCTTACTGTTGGCAATAAACATAGAACCATAGAATCATAGAATCTTTGGGTTGGAAGGGACCTTTAGAGGTCATCTAGTCCAACTCCCCTGCAATGAGCAGGGACATCTTCAACTACATCAGGTTGCTCAGCCCCATCCAGCCTGACCTTGAATGTTTGCAGGGATGGGACATCTACCATGAAAAGGTTCCACTGAGAAAGCTGATGTAGAAATTAATATGGGACAAATGGCAGAACCCTATCCAAGTCTGGGATGAAAACTTGAGGACAGTCACCAGAAAAAAGATCTTTCACTTGAAGATCATTATGCATTTTTCCCTCTTACCAATGACTCATAAGACAGTAAGTTCAATAGGGGCAGAAATTTGGTACAGGGTGAATACTGAGACATATTTTAGTTCTTTGGGGTTTCACCCATTTTTACTCTCTCACTGACTGAGTAACCTGTGGCTTTTGTGCTTTAAAGCCTGATATTTGCATTTGATGGGCAATTTCAAATTGCTACAGATATTTGTACAGTGAGTAAATTTCTCTTTTGTTTTGTGGCTAGTTTTGCTTTTTTTTTCTTATTTGGTTTCTTTTCCCTATGGTAATGGGGCTTGACATCATGATTCTCTCTTGGGGAAATTGTACATATGTAGCTTTTAATTTCTTATGGAGGAAGGAGCAACTAAATTAAACGTAGCCGGATGTTTCTCACAAAAGGACAAATTTTCTACCCAGCTTGAACTGTGGCTCAACTTGTGTAATTTTGTGGGAGAAATCATGCTCCCTACTGCAGAATAATCACCAGTGGCTCAGCACATTCCCAAGTGGGCATGCCATTTTAGTGCAGTTTTCCTAAACCTAAATTCCTCACATAGTAGAGTCACCATAGAGTTGCAAGAGGATTCACATAAGAGGGAAGGTCCCAGTCATTCCAGTGAGAATGTTGTTTGGGTGTTCATGATTTGGCCTTCAGACAAGAATGATCTTTTAGGTAACACCTCAGTGAAAATCTGGGTTTGATTGCAGGGTATCTTATAACATCTTGTGTGGCCATGAATAAGGCTCCTTATTTCCCTGTGTCTCGGTTACATATCAGCAATACCTCCTTCTCTCACAGAAGTGTTCTGAAGAGTTCATTAATATTTGTGAAGTATTTAAATGAAGAACTTACTGATGTAGAAATAACTCAGGACTGGGCACCTGGGTGCACACTATTATTCCCAGCAAAAAACAAAACAAAACAAATCCCTAATTGATTTGGAGTGTTGAGGAAATGTTCTTCCATGTTCCCCAGATGGCAAAAAACCTCAATGTATACAAAATATCAATAGGACAAGCAATCGTGCTTGAAGCAGAAACTTTAACGTTGTGCCTCAACTTAACTAGAACCATCTGCTTGTGCATGAACAGTAGTAAAAGACTTGAAAAACCACAAAGCAGAGTGCATACACAAACCCAGGTGATAAGTATCATTAGAGTTCACTTCATTGCAAAATGATGAGAACAAACTTATCAGACTTACTCAAGAATAGTCAAACCGGTCCAACTGAAAAAAAAACCCGCAGTAAGCTTGACCCTGCAATTAATCACGATACCTTACTGAAGTAACAATTAACTGCACCTTAAATGATAGTCTGAAGACCAAGTGGCTTTCTGGGATACAAAATGCATGATCTGGGAAACAAGATTTAAGAGTGTGATCACTTGAACCTGCAGTCGGTACCTCTTAAGATAATGTTCCCAATGTATTGTAGAACAAACGCGGCTGGCCCAATTATCAGGTTGGACTGAGATCCCTTTGAAAATTTGGTTTACAGTCAGTTTGAAAAGATGCACAGCACATTACCAGAGGGAAAAGGAAGAGATTTGAATTCTAATGTAATGTTCAAAATTTTGATGTGTTTATTACTATTTTCCCTTAGATTGTCTTCAGTGCTATAAATCTTCAGCCTTGAATTTACAGAAAGAAAGTATATGTGGAGGTGAGGGAGCAGTCAATGAATACAAAAAAAAAGTGTTTTAAGTTTTAGGTGGATACTCTTGAGATGTAAGTGGCAAGTGGGCTCAAATGAAATGAATGCAGAATCTGAATCACATACAATTTACCTCAAGATTCTAGCAATATTGTCAATGTTCCCTGGTACATTTGATTTTACGTAATGTGTTTTATATTTCATTATTCTAGCACATTAGAACAGTTACTCTACAATTAATAAGAACTGATTACTTTCTCTAATGAGTCATTGTTTACCATTGTAGACTATTACTTTAGCTTAGGGTCTTGAGCCTAAAAGCACAATTTTTGCAAAACACTTAAGGCAATCATAAGTCTATAGAAGCCTTCTGTATAACCTATTTTACTGACAAACAATTACATTTTAGATTGAAGAGGTGAAATGATTAAGAATATTTGACTTAGTTGCCATGACAGCATGCATTTTTCATCAGGCAGAGTGTAATTACTACAATTTCAATGATGTAAAATCAAGAAAGATGATAACAAACAGCAGAACCATGGAGATATTGCCATTGCAACCAGGTTGCCATGGCAACAGTGATAATAATCTCAGTGATAGATGTTTTCTCTTGCTCTTTCCATTTTGTACGGTTATAACATTCAGAGCCAGTTTTTACCACAGCTTTTTATAGTTTATTAGACTGTCAAAATAGTTTATGAGATGTTGTTGCAAAGGAAATGACTGAGTTCCGCAGCCTAATAAAAATGCCAAATACTCTGTTTACATACTGCTCCAGCATTTAACAAACATTAAAAAATTGTATGAAAAATGATTTGATATTGTATCTGTATTAATCAATTTGCAAGGCATAAGCTCTGTCACTGAAGGTCAAATGAATACCTTCCAAGCATTACTTTTAGAGAGCCCTTTTAAAGTTTATTCTTGACACCATGCTGCCAATTCCTTTTACCTGAGCTGTTGAAAAACATGCAGCTCACAGGAAACACCTCATAAGACCAGTGGATAGTTAGCTAGAAAATTCATGTTAATGACTTAAATAATGTAAGAACATTTAATAACAACATCAAAGAAGTGGTCAATGCAGATTAAAGAATACTTTATTTATCAAAAGTCTACCATAGACATGAGCTAGCACAAAAAAGTAAGATAACATGTACATGTTTTTTATATATATGTATACATACACATATACACATAAAACACATATGCTATTTTATGCAGTATGTTTGTAGTGTATATATGAAGAAAATAAATAATATCTTCACAATGTTACTTCCTATGCTATAGGGGTATCAGAAGGCATTGATTAGTGGAGGAAGCATTGAGATTTACTTCTGAAACAGAAATAAAACCCCTTTTTTTGTAGTTTTAAATACTGCCTTTCTAAATCTGAAACAATAACTCTTTAGGGAGAAATGTAATTTTAATGGGAATTTTTAGAAATGTTTGCAAAGGAAATATTTAAATATCCTTTTGTTTTCCCCTATCTTTTTCTCCCTAAGCTTAGCAACAGTCACATCTATCTTAAAAAAAAAAAAAATTATAGACACACTCTGAGAAACAAACACATTTAAAAACTGAATACAACAAATTATTGTTCGTCACTGAAGTTACCCAAAATTTATTTACATAACTTAAAGAATTGCTTGAACTGCAGCTTCTCCTACCATCCAGTTTGGCCATTTGCCTTATGTATTTGCTCAACACTGAGACCTTCACTAGAGAACAAAACCCAGAGGGAGGAAGGGAAAAACTCTTGAAATGTCGTGGTTAAACAGGTGGGTAATGGGGCAGGAAGATTCAGAAAGAGCATGAATGATTATTCACTGCTTTGAGGTGTTAATGTGTATTTGAGGACCAACATGGGAGACTATTGCCATAATACCAAGACACTGGTGACTGATGGCATCAGCCTCAGTCATGCTGCTCCCCAAAACAGTTGTGTCAAGGAGCACAGCTCCTTCGTCATATGGACCTGGCTGTGCTCATCCCATAACACAGAAACAAATGTACATACTGTAATTCCTCCATGAAAATGAATAGATTTCCAATTTAGAGACCTGTTAATAGGTCCTAAAGTTTCTCTTGTGTTGTAGACAACTCTAACCCACAGTTACCAGTCACCGTTCAATTTAGGTTATCTTTCTTGAAAATAAAATACAATAAATCAAAAGTACTGAAAAAAGACAAACATCTAGTTTGTTATTAGAACACTATGAAGTGCTACTGACAGCTTATACCTTTGGTGTTTATACTTCTGATAAACTAGAAGTTTTAAAATTTTAACTCATGCTTGGGGAAAAAATAGATTCATAGATATCTATCTATTCCAAACCAAATAAGGATTTAAATGTATATGCTTCATTACAGTTAATGGATAACATATGTTTCATTGTCTATGTTGCTTGGAAAAATTTTCTTTATTGTATATGTTAAATGTGTATACAGTATGTACGTGTGGGTGAGAGAGAGGAAGAGAAAGAAGTCTGGTCTCCGAGAATATACACTGTAAAATTTGACAAATGATATGCAGCAGCCATGATTACATAATCATAGACAAAATGAGAGATGTTTTAAGACTTCCTAACTTTGTTGACACTACAGAACTGATCCTAACAGCACATTAGGTAAATTTCTTTAGTTTAATTTTATCAGATTCGGAGAGTGGAGCACTTATTTTTTCATATCAAAATGTCTTGTGCTATGAGAACAGAGTCCTAGTATTCAAATGGAATTTTCTTCTCTCAGTTTCACATCATTACTCTCAATTATGTTTCCTTACAATTAAATAATTTGTCATAAAGTCTTGTTGTTAAGGATCAAATATTTGTAGATCCACCTTCATTTGTATTTACAGTTTAACTAAACTATATGTACTAAGAGCCACTGTCAGTTTAATAGAACCATGCTTTTCCCTGAATGTCCTTTTGCTTTGTATTCTTATTCATACTAGATATAAATTCTACAAAAAACATAACTGAAATAAATTCAAAGAAAAAAGAATCTGATTGGCAGGAGGAGTCAAGGGAAAGAGCAAGAGTAAGTT